>NW_007726883.1:186249-279942 GCF_000696425.1 Galeopterus variegatus
GCGTGGGTGGGTGGCGGGGGGGGGGGGGGGGGGGGGGGGGGGGGGTGGAGAGAGAGGGAGAGATTTCGTGCATTTCAACTTAAATGGCCTGTAATAGAAGAATGAGGAGGAAGAGGAAGGGGGGAGAAGGGAGAAAAGGAGAGGGCGAAGCAGAAGCAGAAGCAGAAACAGAAAAGTTCCCATTAGTGAGTCTGTGGCAGGAAAAGAGGCACGGATGCACCATGCTGCCCTTGGATATCCGACAGTATGTGAGGGGGAAGATGGCTGTCCCGCTGAATTGTACTCAAGAGATCAGCACAACTCCCCTCTCAAGAGCTGCACTTGGGGCCACCAAGACTTGAGGACCTCTTGAAGACTTTTTCAGTTTTATTTAATTACAGAGTAACTTTTCTGCTAGAACCCATCTAATTACTGTGGTCCCAAAGAGTGCTTTTCTGAGAAATGTTGCTAAATACTTTGTATAAATTTAGTCTTCGGTCATTGATGGATTCATCAGAATCCTGAAGAATTAAAAATAAAACTTCCTCTATGGTCATGCAATTTAAATATCAACATGGCCCACTTTGGATGAATATTACCTGTGGCATTTGTTTGGGGTACCTTGGGGGCTGGGGGTAGAGTAGAGTGAGAATTCCATAGGTTTCCAGTTAAAATAAAATAACAAACTTCAGTTCATTCTCTTAAATCATCTATTATACCATTATACGTTTTCATTTAATTAAATCTTAACAGTTTTAAAACAAAACATACATTGAAATTATGTGATATACAACATAAACTTTTTAATGGTAGTAACCATGCCCATTTAACAATTCTACAGGTATAATAAAAATGCAAATATATGTTAATGTTTAGTCTGTGGTTAATGTTTTGTCTTGATAATTTCCCCAGGGCTTTTATTACTGATTTAAATCTGCCACACTACTCAACTGATTGCACTGCTTCCACAAACTGCATGGAAGTAGCTCAAATGAATACTGATTAACAGAAATGAACAAACATTTGGCTAAGAAAACCATTCTTATTATATGCTTGTAATCATTACATACATTTTCTTACAATAAGATAGGCATGGCAGGCACTTTCCACTCATTTTTCCTACAGAAAATATGCATATGAGCATTAAATTAATTTATAACCTTGTACTCCAGGAAGCACATCATTATTAATTAACTATTGATTGATCTGGATATAGAGCACAGAGGATAATGAACAGACCTGGTGACAATGTAAGCATTTTTTTTCACCCCACAGACATTTTGCTGTGACTCGTTATTAATTGCTTGACCATTATAATAAAAGCTCACTAATAATCTGTATTATGAATCAAACTACTTAAAAAATTGGGTGCTGTTATTTGAGTATTCCGTACAAGTCAGCTCTTGAAGTAAACTGGAATGCAAAAAAAGAAACTAATGTCCTGCAGATCAGTCTGCTAAGTTGAAACTATAACACCATATTATAGTGAAAAGAGCACACAATTTGGAGTCAGGACACCTGGGTTCCAGTCCCAGCTTATCCTCTTACCATTTCAATAACTCTAGACAAGTCACTTAACTTCCTTGAAACTCAGCTTTCTCATCTGCAAAATGGAAATAATAACAATGCCTGCCACGTCTGACTGTACTGTGAGGATCAAATAAAACAATGGTTGAAATTGTAATGTCTCCCCCATCCAGATAGAAATCTGACTCATTCATTCTGTAATCGGGACCTACTTACCTTCTGCAGCCTGCTTTGTGTGTCAAAATTCTGGCTCAGCTGGTCAGGTACATGGGTAGCTATATGTAATATGTTTAGAGTTCTTTCACTGGGGATTTTTGGGAGACAATGAAAGGGTCTGATGAGACTGGGTCTCCACTCTGAAAAGGAACCACATATAGTTGGCCCACATCTGACAGCCACACAGTCTGGTCTATTCTGCTCTGGGAGACCTGGAATATCCTCTTCTGTTCTTCGGAGCCCAAATTACTGATAGGACATACATGATTTTTGCTGGTTACCCTGTGTTTCTAACCCACATGCTTGTGTCTGTGCGACTGAATGCTGCAGGAATGAGAGGCAGGTTTTCAACGCTCTTTCTCTACAGGACACCTGCTTTTTACCAATTTATATCTGCCACATATAGAGTCTGGGCTGAAAATAGAATCCTGCATGTGTGCCTAACACTTCTTGTGCATTACCAATTTCCTCTCAGCACGAGGAGCCCACGACACTATTGTTTAATTGCACATGACCAGTAATGTGGGGGTTCAAAGAGAACCTCATGTAGTCAATAAACTCCATACTGAATTCAAATACCACTCTTCCAAATCTACTCATCTCCTTGTGTCCCCTGTCCCAGTGAAAAGAAATCATCACCTCCTCAGTTGCTCAAACCAGAGAAAACTGAAGCATTTCTGCATAACTCAAGATTCATATTCAGTTAGATCTAAGGTGAGGTCTGAGACGGGTAACAAGGCACTAGTGCAGTGGTTCTCAAAATGTGGTCCTAAAGCTTGTCAGAAACGCAAATTTGGGGGCCCAAACTTAGACCTACTGAACCAGAAACACTGGGAGTGAGGACTGGCCATCTGTGTTTTAACAAGCCCTCCAGGGAATTCTGATAAACACACAAGTTGGAGAACCACTGCCGCGTAGAACATCCCAACAGCCTCTTAACTGGTCTCTCAAGCTCCCGTTTTGACTTCTCCAATCCGTTCTTTACAATTCTCTGAGAGCCTCTCAGGAGGTCCTAAGGTAAAACTTATTTTCATAATAATATTAAGATTTTATTTGCCCTTTTCATTCTTATTCTCTTACAAACGTACAGAGAAATTTTCCAGAGGCAACATGGTAAAAAATGACATCACCACTCTGAAATATGTGTTTGTGTATTCTAGAATGTTCTAAGGTAGCACGTTTAGGGTATGAATACATGCATTTTCAGAGGTGAACTTAATTTATACTCAGAGCTTAGTGCTTTTACTGGTTATTTAGGTTATATGTACCATAATCCTTGTAACCTCCTTATCATTTAATAAATTATTAGTTTGAAATCTAGAAGTTTTGTGTTTATGTGAAAATATGAGAAATAAATATACTTTGTGGCCTATTTTGCAATAATACTTTGAATTTTTTTGAAAAATTCTAAGTCTTAAAATTTACCTATAATTTATTATTGTAGATTTTATATTTTATTATATAATAAGATAAAATTCATTTGCAACATATTTTTCTGATATTTAAGAATAGATGGTTGGCTTCAAAAAGGGAGATTAGAAGACTCACTTGTTCAACCCACAGCTGCAATGTCTATGTCTAAAGATGCTAAAACAATGTGAAACTGACTTATCAGAGAGTTCTCTGACTCATAGAAGAGAGGGACCTACTCTGTAGATTACAATTGTAATTAAGAAACAAAAATAAGAAGCACCACTCCCACAGCCCAACCTGCTGAGGTGAGCCCAGCAGAACCATGTGGCAGAGGTGACCCCTCACCTCCCCCTGGACCCACAGGGGACTGCCAGCCCCCATGGCCCAACCCACCAAGGTGAGCCCAGCGAACTGTGCAGTGCTGGGGGCTCATTCTACAACCACAGATTCTGGAACAGAACCCAAAGTGGTTTAACACAACCACCACCACACCTACTGTCAAGCAAAGACAATTCACCACCACAGTAGCAACCAGGGCCACTCCACAGCCAACCTCAGTGTAATAGAAGAAGCAAACCCCCTAATAAATGAGCAAACATCATTGAAAAAATACTAGAACTACAAATAAACAAGAAGAAATGACATCACCGAAAGAATACAGTAATGCTATAAATGTCAGACTCCATGGAACAGGGAATCCTTGAAATGTCTGAAAAAGAATTCCGAGCAATGATCTTAAGAAACTTGAAGAAATAAAGGAAGACTCAATTAGAGAAGACAATGAAACAAGAAAAAATATCCTGAATATGAAGGAGGAAATCTACAAAGAGATTAATACCTTAAAAAAGACTGTAGCTGAACTTCTAGAAATGAAAGTTCACTCAGTGAAACAAAAAACACAATTGAGAGCTTGAGCAGCAGGGTAGAGCAAGCAGAAGAAAGAATTTCAGAGCTTGAAGATGGTCTTTTTGAAATAACTCAGGCAGACAAAAAAAAGGAAAAAGGAATTTAAAATAATGAGGAAAATCTAAGAGAGACAGCAGACAATGTCAAGTGCTCTAACATCTGAATTGTGGGTATTCCAGAAGGGGAGGAGAAAGGAAAGGGTATTTGAAAATCTATTCCAGGAAATAGTAACAGAAAGCTTCCCAGGTGGAGGGCGAGATACAGACTTTCAGATCCAGGAAGCTCAAAGGTCCCCAGACAGATTAAATCCAAAAAGATCCTCCCCAAGACACAAGTTACAGTTAAATTTGCAAAGCTCAAAGACAAAGAGAGAATTCTAAAAGCAGCAAGAGAAAAGCATCAGGTCACCTATAGGGGAACCCCCCCCATCAGACTAACAGCAGACTTCTCAACCAAAACCCTACAGGCTAGAAGAAAGTGGAATGATATATTCAAAATACTAAAAGAAAAAAATTGCCAGCCAATAATTTTTACCCAGCAAGGCTCTTCTTCAGAAATGAGGGAGAAATAGTATAGTTCCCAGACAAACAAAAGGTGTGGGAGTTTACCACCACACAACCAGCCCTGCAAGAAATTCTCAAGGGAGTCATTCATCTGGAATTTGAATAATGGTGAGCAATATCACAATCAAACAAAAAAGAGCAAAACCCACTGTTAAAACAAAAATGTCAGTAAGAAAGAGAAAGAATCTAAATCATCTCACCTTAAATTTGTGACTAACATTTAAGAAGAGAAATAAAAGGAAAATAATGATCAAAAAATATTTAAACCATTGAAACAAGAAGTAATTAAATGACAGGAATTAAGCAACACTTGTCAGTAACTACCTAAATGTAAATGGACTAAACTCCCCAATGAAAAGACACAGACTGACTGACTGGATTAAAATGCTAGACCCAAGTACATGCTGTCTTCAAGAGACCCACCTCACCTGTAGAGACGCACAGACTAAAAGTGAAGGGATGGAAAAAGATATATCAAATGGAAACCAAAAACGAGCAGGAGTAGCTATTCTTATATTGGACAAAATAGACTTTAAACCAAAAAACATAAAAAGAGACAAAGAAGGCCACTATGTAATGATTAAGGGATCTATCCAGCTAGAAGACAAAACAATCATAAACATGTATGCACCCAATACTGGAGCACCCAGAGATATAGAGCAAACACTCTTAGACCTAAAGAAAGAAATAGGACCTAATACATTAATAGTAGGTGATCTGAACACCCCTCTCTCAATATGGGACAGATCTTCCAGGCAACAAGTCAACAAAGAGACACAGGATTTAATCTACACCTTAGACCAACTGGATCTGGCAGATACATATAGAACATTTCACCCAACAACTACAGAATATACTTTCTTCTCATCAGCTCATGGAACATTCTCCAGGACAGACTATATTAGGTCACAAATCTAGTCTCAGCAAATTTATAAAAACTGAAATAATTCCAAGTATCTTTTCAGACTACAATGGACTAAAATTAGAAATTAATAATAAACAAAACTCTGGAAACTATACAAACACATGGAAACTAAATAATAGGCTCCTGAATGGCTTATGGGTCCAAGAAGAAATTAAACAGGAAATCAAAAAATTCTAGAAACTAAAGAAAATAAAGATACATCATACCAAAATCTGTAGGATACTGCAAAAGCAGTACTAAGGGGAAATTTATTGCAATAAATGCTTATGTCAAAAGAACAGAAAGACTTCAAATAAATGACCTAACACTATGCCTCAAAGGACTTGAAAAACAACAACAATTCAAACCTAAAGGTAGTAGATGGGAAGAAATAATTAAGATCAGAGCAGAATTAAATGAAATAGAGACCCAGAAAACAATAGAAAATATCAACAAAATAAAAAGTTGTTTTTTTTAGAAGATAAATAAAATAGACAAACCATTAGCTAGGTTAGCACAAAAAAGAAGAGAGAAGACCCAAATAACAAAAATCAGAAATGAAAAGGGACACATTAAACTGATACTACAGAAATACAAAGAAACATTAGAGACTATTATAAACAACTGCATGACAATAAATATGAAAATCTGGAAGATATGGATAAGTTTCTACACACATACAGACTACCCAGACTGAACTAAGAAGAGATAGAAAACCTGAACAGACCAATAACAAGAAAGGAGATTGAAGCGGTAATTAACAATCTTCCAACAAAGAAAAGTTCAGGTCCATATGGCTTTACAGCTGAATTCTATCAAACTTTTAAAGAGGAGTTAATACCAATTCTCCTCAAACTATTCCAAACAATTGAAACAGAAGCTACTCTCCCAAACTCATTCTATGAGGCCAACATAACTCTGATACCAAAACCAGATAAAGACACAACAGAAAAAGAAAATTATAGGCCAATATCCTTGATGAAGCTAGATGCAAAAATCCTCAACAAAATATTAGCAATCAGAATATAGCAACATACTAAAAAAATTATACACTATAATCAAGTGGGATTTATCCCAGGGATTGCAAGGATGGTTCAACATATGAAAGATAATAAATGTGATACATCACATCAACAAACTCAAGGACAAAAACCATATGATTATCTCAATAGATGCTGAAAAAGCATTTGACAAAATTCAACATCCCTTCATGATAAAGACTCTCAACAAATTATAGAAGTATCTCAACACAATAAAAGCCATTTATGACAAGCCCACTGCCAGTACCATTCTGAATGGGGAGAAACTGAGGACCTCTTCCTTATGAACAGGAACAAGACAAGGATGCCCACTCTCACCACTTCTATTTAACATAGTACTGGAGGTACTAGCCAGAGCAATCAGGCAAGAGAAAGAAATAAAGGGAATCCAGATTGGAAAAGATGAAGTCAAACTTTCCCTATTTGCAGATGACATGATACTTTATACTGAAAAACCTAAAGAGTCTATCAAAAAACTACCAGAGCTGGTTAATAACTTCACTAATGCTGCAGGATACAAAATAAATGCCCCCAAATCAGTTGCATTTATATACTCAAATAATGAACTAACAGAAAAAGAAATAAAGAAAGTAAGCCCATTTACAATCATCACACACAAAAATAAAATGCCTCGAGATCAATTTAACCAAGGAAGTGAAAGACCTCTACAATGAGAACTACAAACCACTTCTGAAGGAAATTAAAGAAGACACAAAAAGATGGAAAGATATTCCATGCTCTTGGATTGGAAGAATTAACATTGCGAAAATATCTATACTACCCAAAGTGATCTACAGATTCAAGGCAATCCCGATCAAGATACCAATGACATTCTACACAGAAATGGAAAAAACAATCTTATCTTTCATATGGAACAAAAAAGACCCTGAATAGCCAAAGAAATCCTGGGCAAAAAAAATAAAACCAGAGGCATAACACTACCTGACTTCAAATTATACTACAAAGCTATTATAACCAAAACAGCATGGTACTGGTATAAAAATAGACATTCAGACCAGTGGAGTAGAATTGAGAATCCAGAAATCACCGCTAAGGCTTACAACCATCTGATATTAGACAAAGGCAATAAAAATCCACATTGTGGAAAAGATTGCCTCTTCAACAAGTGGTACTGGGAAAACTGGATATCCATATGCAGAAGAAAGAAACTAGATATGCATCTCTCACCATACACTAAAATCAGCTCAAAATGGATTAAAGACTTAAGTATAAGACCTGAAACTGTAAAATTACTAAGGGAAAATATGGGTGAGACACTTCAGCAACTAGGTCTGGGCACAGACTTTATGAACATGAGCCCGAAAGCACAAGCAGCAAAAGAAAAAATAAACAAATGGGACTATATCAAACTAAAAAGCTTCTGCACAGCAAAGGAAACAATCAACAGAATGAAACAACAACCTACTGATAGGGGAAAATTTTTGCTAACTATGCATCCAACAAGGGATTAATATCCATAATATACAAGGAACTCAAGCAAGTATACAGTTAAAAAAAAGCCAATTAAAGAATGGGCAGAGGAGCTGAACAGTCAGTTTTCAAAGGAAGACATACGAATGGCAACAGGTACATGAAAAACTGCTCAACAACACTAGTCATCAGGGAAATGCAAATGAAAACCACATTGAGATACCACCTCACCCCGATTAGACGGGCTATAATCAGAAAAATGATAAATAACAAATGCTGGCAAGGGTGTGGAGAGAAAGGAATGCTTCTACACTGTTGGTGGGACTATAAATTAGTACAACCACTATGGAAAACAGTATGGACGTTTCTCAAACAACTGCATATAGATCTTCCATACGATCCAGCAATCCTACTTTTGTGTATACACTCAGAGGAATGGAAATCATCATGTCAAGGGATACCTGCACTCCCACGTTCATCGCAGCTCTGTTTACAATAGCCAAGGCATGGAAACAACCTACACATCCATTGATGGATGAATGAATAAGGAAACTATGGATTACTACTCTGCCATAAAAACGAATGAAATACTTCCATTTGCAACAACATGGATGAGCCTGGAGAAACTTATGTTAAGTGAAATACGCAAAGCACAGAGGGATAAATACCACATGTACTCACTCATCTGTGGGAGCTAAGAGAGAAAGAAGGAAGGAAAGAAAGACCACTGGGGTGCGTTGATCTTGCAGAAGGAGAGAACATTCCTTGGGCTACAAAGTGGAGTCGGGGGGGGGGGCAGGGGAAGGAGGTTGGAGAAAATTTGTTGGGGGACACAGCATACAAATGCAATTTGTGGTAATGGGTATGCTGCCAGTATGGATTTGGCCCTCACATCATGGGCACCAGGCGTGACAGTCAGCTTTGTATCTCATGAATAGTCAAACTAAAAAAAAAAATGACAAAAGCTAACTTTCCCTTGACTTTATAGATACGAATAATTTATTTTGTGTCTGATGCAACACAACATTTTAGAATAATATTATATTGTGAGCTAAGTTGTACAGTTATCTTGAAATCAATTATTCATAGTTTAAAGAAAACAGTATTAAATAAAATAAATGTTATGAGCTCTTTAGAAGTCCAAATTGTATGTTACACCTTTTTGAAATAGAAATGAAAAAGCCACTGAAACATATTATAGGGTAAGTTATTGCATTACACTAGCAAGAAAAGTACACACATAGTGGAAAAACTAATAAACCACTGTAGGTTTGACATTGCTGAATGCCTGATGGATGAAAAAAATCTATAGAATAAATCATGACATTTTCCAAAGAGAGAAACTATCTCATCAAATTAAAGATTTAGCTGCTAACATAAAGACAAAGTTAATATTTCCTCTGCAGATTGTGGTTTTGTGTTACAAATGGACAAATCTACAGACATGGTCTGGAATTGCTGTTTTGCTTATATTCACCCAGTAGCAGCACTAACTAATCACAGAAGAAGATCTATTATGTGAAAGTTTTGAGAAAAAGAAAACCAGGAGTGATACTGAAATATTTGAAGTATTGAATCGTGTGTTTGAAATTCATGGTTTCCCCTCAAATAAATTTGATGACATTTGCACCGATGGTACAAAAGCTATGGTGGGTAAAACTGCTAGAACCTTATCATGAGTCAAGGTAGCGACACCAAACTGCAATGGTAGTCATCATAGTTTTCATTGTCAGGCACTCACATTAACAAAAAAGTCAGTTTCACTTAAGAATGTGTTTGAAGAGGTAGTAAAAATTAATTTTATTAAATCCTGACCCTTGACTACATGTCTTTTTAATATTTTGTGTGATGAAATGTAAAGTAAGCATAAAGTACTTCTGATACATACTGAAGTATGATGGTCATCTAGAGGGAAAGCACATGTGTGACTGAGTTATGAGATGAACTAGACACTTTTTTCATGAAACACTATTTTTACTTGAAAGAAAGACTGACAGACAAACTGTTAGTCAAATGCGAGTATTTGGCAGGCATTTTCTTGGAAATGACTAAAGCAAGCCTGTTATTTCAAGGAAAACAACTGACTGTGTTCATAGCCAATGATAAAATTTGCACTTTCAAGCAAAAATTAGAATTTGGGAAAACATGTATATTCCACTATGGGGCTTGACAGCTTTGTAATACTTAAAGGCTTTTATAATGAGAACAGTGGTGATACTAATGAATATGATGTTTTGATGTTGTATAATGAGGTGTGTTAATATTTAACAGATCTGCATAACCCAGTGAACCAATATTTTTCAAATGACTTATGCATCATGACACAAAAATCACACAATGGCTAAAGATTCAAGCAAAGTGCAACAGAGATTTTAATGTAACAGAAAATGGAAAGCTAATTGATATGTTTGTAACTTCCATATTAAATCTAACCTTTAAGAAACTGTCACTTGCCAAATTTTTGTGTAGTATCAGAGAAAAACATCCTTAATTATCTGAAAAGGATATTAGAACACTGTTTCCTTTCCAACTGCATATATGTGTGAGGCTGAATTTTCTTCGATCAAACCAGATTGAGTGCAGAAGCAGCTGTGAGAATCCAGCTGTCTACTATTAAGTCAGAAATTAAAGAGATTTGCAAAAAATCTAAAACAATGCTTCTCTTCCCACTGAAATAAATTTGTTTTGGAAAATACACCTATTTTTAAAAGTGTACATGTGAGCATCCAATGGCTTTATTATTATTAATTTTAAATAAATTGGTAAGTAAATATTTTTTAAATCTTTGGTGTTAATTTCTAATACAGTAAATAACAATAAATATAACTCACACAAACACATCTCTTTGGGGTCCTCTATAATTTTTAAGAAGGTAAAAGGGTCCTAATATCATAATCTCTGTTTTACATTAATACCCAGAGTAATCTGAAAAAATAATTTATAAGTAAATTACAAATAAATTATTTATAAATAAATATTATTTATGAATAATAATTCATTAATTTATCACCAACTATGTGTTGGACAGTTTTGTAAGTGCTGAGACACTACAAAGATAATGTCATTGCATAGCTTAAAACTCTCCAGTATTGTTTTCAATCATCAAGAAGGCAGAAAAGACTACCCAGCATCACTTTCCCTCACAATCAACCAATTTACAACTATTGAAAAGCAAAGAATGCCAACATGGGACCTCTGGAGTTTGAGGGAAGAGGAGGAGAGACCTGCAGCGTTTGTGAAGGCAGGCAAAGCCATGGCAAGAGGAAGAAGAAACCACTCTGACTGTTTCAACCTCTAGCTCTTTCAGGGCTACCCTTGTGAGAGGCTGGAAAAAGCTGCAGCACACGGAGCAGGAGACGGCAAAAGCGGCAGCTGAGCCCTTTGTGTGAAGTTGCCTGGAGTCTGCAGGGGAGAAGAGAGCTTTGAAGTGTATCATACCAACCTCCAGGCCAGCAAGACCACTGACAGGGCTCCCATGGACCCACATAGGAGTGAGGGCCACAGCTAACTGAAGAAAGGAGCCATCCAGAGGCCCATGAATCATCGTGAGGGGCCCATGCATGGTCCACTCTATGGGAAGTGTTTGGGGAGTGGGAGGGAGGCTGGCCCACTGGGAAAATATTGGGGAGCAGAGTGGACAGCTGATCTACCTTCTGACTGGCACAGGACTACTCATTGGAGATTGATCAGGGTGATAGAACTGCAGTGGGCAGAGTTTTCTGGAAAGACTCAGGCTCTGGCCAGAATTTCCACACAGCCCAGGTGTATCTGACCTCATAAGACCTGGAAGTGATTAAAAGGCCAAAAATTAAAATCAGTCTGCACAAAAAGCCTTCCCCAGAGAATCAGCAGCAAAGCAGCAATTTAGCTCAACCACAGGGCTCAAGTGCTGTTTCCCACAGAAAGTTCCCTCAATTTTGGAACTAAGCAAAATGACAGACCATAGACAAAACTCTGATATTAACCAGTAAAGGTCTAACACCACCAAAGAACACCTATAAAACCTAGAAGAGGTAGCTGTCTCCTCAAATGCCCAGGCATCAATGTAAAGACACAGAGATGAAGAAAGAACCGAGAAATGTGACAACAACAAAGGAAACAAAAAATCACCAACAACAGATCCAGAGGAAAAGTGAATTTATAAAATGTCTGAGAGGTAATTCAGAATAACCCGCTTAATGATGTTCAGGGAGTCACAAGAAAATACAGATAGAAAATTAAATGATATCTGGAAAACAATCCAGGAGCAGAATGAGAAACTTGACAAAGAAACTGAATTATTAAAAAAAAAAAAAGAAATTCTAGAAAAAAAGAATACCCGAAATAAAATAAGAAATAAAGATTATCTGAACTAGAAAGCTCAGTAGAAAGCTCCAACAACAGATTCAAACAGAGGAAAAAATCAGTGAGCTTGAAGATAGAACATATGAAACTATCAAATCAGAGAAGCAAAAAAAAAAAAAAAGAATACAACAAACATGGGACTACCTCAAGCAAAATAACCTCTTCATAACTGGCATACCCAAAGGAGAGGAAAATGGAAGAGATGTAGAAAGCATATTCAATGACATAATGATGAAAATTTCACAGGTGTAGAGAAAGATGACAGCTTCCAGGTACAGGAAGCTCAGATGTCATCAAATTCAATCCAAGGAGGAATACCCCAAGACACATCATAATCAAATTACCAAAAACTAAAGACACAAAAAAGTAGACTGAAGGCAGCAAGAGAAAGGAAACACATAACATTCAATGGAGCCCCAATACATCTCTCAGCAGATTTCTCAGTAGAAACCTCACAGGCCAGAAGAAAATGGGATGATATATTCAGAATGCTGAAAGAAAGACTGTCAGTCAAGAATTCTCTACCCAGTGAAACTAACCTTCAAATATGAAGGAGAAATAATGTCTTTCCCAGACAAATAAAAGCTAAGGGAATTCATCAACACTAGAGCTACATTACAAGAAATGCTAAAGGGAGTTCTTCAGTCTGAAAGAAGACAATGCTAGGGAGCAGCAAGAAAACATTTAAAGGTACATAATTTATTAGTAAAGTAAATTCACAGAAAATCTCAGAATACTCCAAATTCATAAGGGTGGTAAATAAACCACTTACATCCTTAGTATGAAGACTAAAGGACAAACCTAACAAGACAACAACAAATAACAACAACCATATAAGACATAGGCAGTATTAAAAGATGTAACTTGAAACAACAAATTGTCAAAAAGTGGGGGACAGGGGATGATGCCAAAGCATAGACTTGGGCTTTGTTTTTTTCTCTTTTCTTAGATATCAAAGTTAAGTTATTAGTCTAAAATATTCTGTTATAACATGTTTTTTGTAAGCCTCATGGTAACCATAATACAAAAACTTATAGAAGACATACTAAAAATAAATAATGAGAAATCAAAACACACTGCTAGAGAAAACCACTCAATCACAAAGGAAGACAGTAATATATGAAAAAAAGAAAAAAGGACAAACAAAACAACCAGAAAAAAGGAAGAAAATGGCAGTAACAGGTCCCTAAATATCAGCAGTAACTAAATGTAAATTTACTAAATACTTGAATTAGAAGACACACAGTGGCTCAATGAAGTATAAAATAAGAACCAATAATATTCTGCCGACAAGAAACTCAACTCACCTATAAAGACAAACACCATCTAAAAGTGAAGGGATGGAAAAAGATATTTCATGCAAATAGAAACCCAAAAAGAGCAGAAGTTGGTATAATTATATGAGACAAAACAGACTTCAAGCCAGGGAAAGTAAAAAAAGATATGTAAGGTCATTATATAATGATAAACATCAATTCTACAAGAGTATATAACAATTGTAAATATACACACATCCAACTCCAGAGTACAGAGTTATATAAAGCAATTACTATTAGACCTAGTGGCAGAAATAGACCCCAACACGATAATAGTTGAGGACTTTAAAACCCCACTTTCACCAAAGAACAGATCATCCAGACAGAAAATTAACCAGGAAACATCAGAATTAATCTCTACTCTAGGCTGATTGGACCTAAGGAACATATAGAACATTTCCTCCAACAGCTGCAGAATACACATTCTTCTCAGCAGCACATGGAACATTCTCTAGAATAGACCATATGTTAGGTCACAAAACAAGCCTCAACAAATTAAAAGAAAAATTGGAATCATATCAACTACCTTGTCGAACAACAATGGAAGAAAACTAGAAATCAACAACAAAAGGGACACTAGAAGCTGTACAAATACATGAAAATTAAATAACATGCTCCTAAACAACAAATGGGTCAAAGAAGAAATCAAAAAGGAAATTAAAAAATTCCTAGAGACTAATGAAAATGAAAACACAACATAACAGAACCTATGGGATACAGTGAAAGCAATTCTAAGAGGGAAGTTTATAGCAATAAATGCCTACAGCAAAAAAGAAGAAAGACTTCAAATAAACAACCTAACATTACACCTCATGGAACTGGAAAAACAATAACAAACCAAACCCAAAATCAGTAGAAGGAGAGAAATAACAAAGACCAGAGCAGAAATAAATGAATTAGAGATTTTTAAAAAGTACAAAAGATCATTGAAACAAAGAGTTGGTTTTTCAAAAAGAAACAAAATTGAAAAATCTTTAGAAAATGAAGAAAAAAAGAGAGAAGACTCAAATAAATAAAATCAGAAATGAAAAAAGGAGACATTACAACTGATGCCACAGAAATACGAAGGATCATAAGAGACTACTACAAATAACTATAAGCTAACAAATTGGAAAACCTATAAGAAATACATAATTTGCTGGACACATACAACTTACCAAGGTTGAATCGCAAAGAACTAGAAAACCTAGACAGACAAATAAGAAGTAATAAGATTGAAGCAGTAATAAAACGTCTCCCAACAGGTTCCAGTCAAGATGGTGGAATAGACAGTCCCAGCATCAGTCTCTCCCACAAATCAACCAATTTACAACTATAAAAATGTAACAACAGCCAAGCTGGGGCCACTGGAGCTCAGGGGAAGAGGAGGAGAGACCTACAGAGTTCATGAAGGGGGAGACACCACGATGAGAGAAAGAAAAAACTGCTTGGAGCATTTCAGGCCATGGCTGCTTTAAGGCTGGAACTGCCAAGTGCATGGAGCAGAAGCTGGCAGAAGCCACAGCTGTGCCCTTCGGATGGAGTCACTTGGAGGCGGCAGGGGAGAAGAGAGCCTTGGTGGCCCCCAGGAGAGCAAGACCACTAATATGGTTCCCGTGGACCCACATAGAAGTGAGGAGCTAGAACAGCTGAAAAAAGGGAGCCATTCAGAGGCCAGTGAGTCATCACAAGGGACTGGCGCAGGGCCTGTCCCATGGGAAGTGTCCAGAGCATGGGCAGTGGGGGAGACCAGCCCACCAGGAGAACACTGGGACACAGCAAGGTCAGCCAATCCACCCCACAATCAGCACAGGACCACTCACAGGAAAGTGGTCAGGAATGCAGAATTCATGGGGTGCAGTTTGATGAAAAGATTCAGGCCCTGATCAGAGTTTCTACACAACCCAGGGGCTCCCAGTCTCTGGAGAGCTGGAAGTACCTATAAGGTCAACCATTAAACCCTGAGCTTCATAAAAAGTCTTCCCTATGGAAACAGCAGCAAAGCAGCAATTTAGCTCAACAACATAGCTCAAGTACTGGTTCCCACAGGAAGTTCCCCTGTTTCAGAAGTAAGCAAAGGACAAAAAGAGTTCCAGCCCAGGCACACCACCAGCACCTTGGGTCCTGCCAGGGGACCTGAGGCATGGAGCCAGGGATCAGACCCCCTGTCCACATCCAGGCACAGTGCCAATGCCCTGGGGCTCTCTGCCTGGGGGCCCAGGACATGGAGCCAGGACTAGACACCCCTGCCTACATCCAGGCACAGCACCAGCACCCCAGGGCCCTGCCTGGGGGCCCTAGGTATTGAGCCAGGGACCAGACCTGCCACCCACAACCAGGTACACCACCAGCACCAAGGAGCATGCCAAAAACCACCTCCATGTGGGTGGCCCACCACAGCCACCACAGTAACCATGGCTGCTGCAAAAGTGGCTAGATGTCACAACCACCATGCAGATGGTCCGTCAGCCACTGGAGTGCATTGACACAAGGACAGTCACCAGCAGAGACCAAAGAAAAGAATAGTATGTCTCTCTCCACAAAGCCCGCTCCAGAGTGACAGAAGAAGCATCTGCTCTATGATAATACTGGGGAACCTGAACACACGTCTCAGTATTGGACAGATCATCTAGGCACCAAATCAACAGAGTAACCATTACTCTTTCAGGGGGAGAGAAGAAATCTAGGGTTATCAGTAGTGGGAGGGGGGAGAGAGAGGGAGATAGGGAGAGATTGGACAAGGGGCATAAAGAATAACTACAATTTGTAACAATATATATATACTAGTAATATTGATTTGAGTGACATATGTCAACACTGAATCCCAAAAATATATATAATCAATTATGATTCAATAAAAAAGAAAAAAATATGTTCTGCTTCATGGCATCAACATCAGTTTCCTGGTTTTGACATTGTACTATAGTTTTGCAAGATATTACCATTGGGAGAAGCTAAGTAAAGGGTACACAAATCTTTTGGTATTATTTCTTAACAATTGCATATGAATCTACAATATATCAAAATCAAAATAATTAATTAAACAAAAAACAATACAGAAAAAAAGTCTCTAAACAAAGAAAACCCCAGCACCAGACTGCTTCACTGCCAAATTCTACCAAATATTGAAAGAAGAACTAGTACCAATTCTTCACAAACTCTTCCAAAAAATTGAAGAGGAAATACTTCCAAAATCATTCTATGAGGCCAATGCTAACCTCATACCAAAACCAAAAAAACACACAACAAAAAAAGCAAACTATAGACCAATATCCCTAATGAACACAGATGCAAAGCTCCTCAGTAAAATATGATCAAAGAGAATACAACATCATATTAAAAAGATCACTCACCATGATCAAGTTGGATTCATCCCAGGGATGCAAGGATAGTTCAACATATGCAAATCAATAGACATGATAAATCACATCAACAGAATGAAGGGGAAAAAACATGATTATTTCAACAGATTCAGAAAAAGCATTTGATAAAATCTAACACCCCTTCATGGTAAAAAAAAATATTCAACAAATTAGGTATAGAAGGAATGTACCTCAACACAATAAAAGCCATATATGGCAAACCCACAGCTAACATCATACCGAATGGACAAAAACTGGAGGCCTTTCTTCTAAGATCTTGAACAAGACGAGGATGTGCACTTTCCCAACTTTTATTCACCATAGTACTGGAAGTTCTAGCCAGAGCAATAAGGGAAGAGAAAGCAATAAAGAGCATCCAAATTGGAAAGGAGGAAGTCAAAGTATCCCTATTTGCAGATGACATGATCCTACACACAGAAAACTATAAAGATTCCACCAAAAAATTACTAGAACTAATAAATGAATTCAGTATAGTGGCCAGATACAAAATCAACACACAAAAATCAGTAGCCTTTCTATTTGCCAATAATGAAATAGCCAAAGAAGAAATCAAGAAAGTAATCCCACTCATAATAGCTACTAAAAAAAATGAAATACCCAGGAGTAAATTTAACCTAGGAGGTGAAAGACAATGGAGAACTACAATGAGAACTATAAAACATTGTTGAAAAAAATTGAATAGGAAACAAATAAATGGAAAGATATCCCTGTTCTTGGGTTGGAGGAATTAACATCATCAAAATGTCCATATTACCCAAAGCAATCTACACACTCAACACAATCCCTATCAAAATACCAATGACATTCTTCACAGAAATAGAAAAAGCAATCTTAAAATTTTCATGGAGCCACAAAAGACTCCATATAGCAAAAGCAATCTTGAACAAAATGAACAAAGTTGGAAGCATCACACTTCCTGACTTCAAAATATACTATAAAGATACAGTAACCAAAACAACATGGTACTGGCTTAAAAACAGACAAATAGATGAATGGAGCAGAACAGAGAGCCCCAAAATAAACTCACATACTTACAGCCAACTGATTTTTGACTAAGTTACCAAGCATATCCAGTGGGGAAAGGACAGCCTTTTCAATAAATGATGGCGAGAAAACTGGATATCCCCATGCAGAAGATTGAAACTAGACCCATATCTCTCACCATACACAAAAATCAACTCAAAATGGGATTAAAGATCTAAATTTAAGACCTGAAACTATGAAACTACTAGAGGAAAACACAGGGGAAACTACGCAAAATGGGAGTGGTCAGTGCTTTTTTGAGTGAGATTACAAAGGCACAGGCAACTAGAGAAAAAGTACATAAATGGGACTGCACCAAACTGAAAAGATTCTGCACAGCAAGGGACGCTATACATAGAGTGAAGAGACAACTTACAGAATGGGAGAAAGTGTTTGCAAACTACACTTCAGACAAGAGGCTATTATCCACAATATATAAGGAACTCAATCAACTCAACACCAAAAATCAAACAAC
Source organism: Galeopterus variegatus (assembly GCF_000696425.1). Classification (NCBI taxonomy): domain Eukaryota; kingdom Metazoa; phylum Chordata; class Mammalia; order Dermoptera; family Cynocephalidae; genus Galeopterus; species Galeopterus variegatus. The sequence goes on from NW_007726883.1 coordinate 204,749, forward strand.
CCAAAAGCAGATGTACAAATTACCAACAGGCACATGAAAAAAATGCTCCAAATCAGTAATCATCAAGGAAATACAATTTAACACCACGATGAGATATCATCTCATTCCAGTTAGAATGCCTATTATCAACAAGACATAAAATAACAAATGCTGGCGAGGATGCAGAGAAAAGTGGACCTTCCTATATTGTTGGTGAGACTGTAAATTGGTATAGCCATTGTGGAAAACAGTATGGAGGTTCCTGAGAGAACTAAAAATAGATCTACCTTATGACCCAGCTATCCCACTCCTGGGTATAGACCCAAAGGACATGAAATCAATATATCAAAAAGACACCTGCAACACTATTCATCTCAATGCTATTCACAATAGCCAAGAGATGGAATCAACCTAAATGTCCATCAATGGATGAATGGATTAAAAAAACTGTGGTACATATATATATATATACAACGGAATACTATCCAGCTATAAAAAGAAATGAAATTCTATCATTTGCAGCAACATGGATGGAGCTGGAACCATCATGCAGAGTGAAGTAAGTCAGGCACAGAAAGGCAAACACTGCATGATATCTCTTACACGTGGAATCTAAAAAAACAAAAAACAACCCCCCCCCCAAGTGGTTCTTATAGAAGTAGACAGTAGGATAATGGTTATCAGAGGCCAGGAGGGGAGATGGTTGTGGGGAGGAGAAGTGATGGACTAATGGGTACAAACTAATGCCGTCTACCCTAAAAGTGAATCATTGTGCAGTATATGCATTTATTGAAACAACACAATGTACCCCACAAATATGTAAAAGTAAATGTTAAAAGAAAAAAAAAACTTCTTCAGTAGCTTCCCATAGTCTTTAGGGTAAAACATATACCTTAACTTCACTTAAAAGATCCTCGATGATCTTGTCCCTGTGAAAATCTTAGCCTCATGTCTCACCATGCTCCTATCACATTCTATGCTCAGTTCTTTCACAGAATTCTGAGCCTTTTCACATGCTCTATTTTCTGCCTGGAAACCATCCTCCTTGTTCTTTGGGTCCCAATTATATTTAACTCATTTAACTTCCTTCCAGAAGCCTTCCCTCCTTTTCCCCACCTCCCAAGTCTAAATTCAACTTCTTCCTATAATCTCCTATAACCTTTATACTTCTATAATCATGGCACTTATCCCACTGCATTGTAATTGCTTCTTTTAGTCTCTGTCTTCCTCCACAATGCTGTAAGCTTCATGAGGGCACAGGCCAAAACAGTCTTGTTCATTATTGTATTTCCAGTGCTTAGCAAAGTACCTCCACTTATTAGGTGATCGATAAATACTTGTTGAGTGAATGAAAAAATAAGCAATAAAATGCTATACAATGTATACACTAGAATATTAATAATAGGACATCAGCAAAAACTGCAGAGTAAAGACCTGGGAAAATTCTCTCCCCTATAAAAACAATGAGAAAATGGGCAAATATTGTCAGAACCAACTTCTTCAGAGGTCTGGAAATTAACAAAAGGATTGTAGCACCTTAGGAGCATTTATTCAAGAAAATGGCTGAATCTTGGTAAGAACAGTGAGCTTTGTGGAATTTTAACTTCCCTATTCCCATTCCCCATCTCCAGCTCTATGGTAGTCTTGAAAACTAACAGCTCACAATCACAGTGAAATCCAGCAACCTGGCAGCCTCTGGAGGAGGCAGAATGGAGTTCATTCAAAGCCACACTTCCAGTAAATGGTAAATTGTCATTATTTGACCTCTCTGGTAGTTACCTAAATGACCCCATTTTCTTTTTTTTATTGGTTATGAATATTCAGAGATACAAAGCTGATCATCACCCCTCGTGTCCAAGATGTGAGGGCCAGATACACACTGGCAGCATGCCCATTACCACAAGTTGCGATTGTACCCAATGTCCCCCACCCAATTATCCCCAACCTAATCCCCATCCCCCTTTCTCCCCCACTCCACTTTGTTCCCAAAGTATGTTCTCTCCCTGTACAAGTCCAACATACCACTGTGGTCTTTCTTTCCTTTCTTCTTTCTCTCTTTGTTCCCACTTATGAGTGAGCACATGCGGTATTTCTCCCTCTATGCTTTGCTTATTTCACTCAACATAAGTATCTCCAGGTTCATCCATATTGTTGTAAATGGGAGAATTTCATTCTTTTTTATGGCAGAGTAGTATTCCATGGTGTATATATACCACATTTCCTTATCCAGTCATCCATCAATGGACATTGAGGTTGATTCCATGTCTTGGCTATCGTAAACAGAGCAATAAACATGGGAGTGCAAGTATCCCATCAACATGATGATTTCCATTCCTCTGGGTCTATACCCAGAAGAGGGATTGCTGGATCATATGGAAGATCTATGTGTAGTTGTTTGAGAATCCTCCATACTGTTTTCCATAGTGGTTGTACTAATTTACAGCCCCACCAACAGTGCAGGAGCATTCCCTTAAAAGATTCCATTTTCGAGGCTGTCTTTATGTAAACTGACATGGAGCTCACTCATGCAATAGTCTTTTTCCCAGGGGAATTTGTTAAAATCAATTAGAGGAAACTTTGCAGCTGTCTGAGGCAAGAAGAACATAGTTGAAGCAAATAATAGTCTAACCAAAAAGTTTACAGGAAAGGCTGGAGAATAAGACATCCAAAAGGGCTATGAAAACTCCTACATATTCCTTGAGGTGTAGTATGTCATACTCAAGCATAGGGCTGTGTGTGTGCCCAAGGCTGTACTCATACTCAAGACCTGAGAAGGCCATATGTGCTCATCTTTGGCTGACCTTGAAGTTTGTGCAAGCAGGAAATAATGGATAAGGCAAAGTTGGCAATTTCTTGGATGAATGTTAAAGGTGTGCCTTAACACACACACAGAGACCCTCCACAAAGACTGAGAGACTTATTGGTTCCAGACATTTGTGGAAATCACTGTCCAGTCATTAACTGACTACCACTAAGTGAACTGAACAATGACTTCAGTGGCTATACATGACAAAGACTACAGACTTTATAGAATTGGTTCAGAAAAGTCACTGAACAAATAACAACCATTGCCACAATAACAAAACCCACCGAAAATAAAGCATGGAGAATGGGGAGAATCTGATTTCCAGAGGTGCCACATTATATTCAAATATTTAGTTTTCAACAAAAAATTACAAGACATGCAAAGAAAAAAGAAAGCATGTCCCATACACAGAGGAAAAAACAATCAATCACCAGATATTGTTCCAGAGGAAGCCCAGATGTTGGACTTACTAGACAAAGGCTTTAAATCAGCCACTTAAACTATGTTCAAACACTTAAGGAAACAATGCCTAAAGAACTAAGGGAAAGTAGGAGAATGATGCCTTGCCAAATAGAGGCTAGACAAAGAGGTATAAATTATAACAAAATAACCAAATAGAAATTCTAGAATTGAAAATTATAATAACTGAAATGAAAAGTTTACTAAAAGGGCTAAGCAGAAAATTTGAGCAAGCAAAAGACAGAATCATCAAACTTGAAGATAGGTCAGTTTACATTATCCTGTATGAGGAAGACAAAGAAAAAAAAATGAAGAAAAATGAATAGAGTCTCAGAATCCTGTGGAACACCGTCAAGTGTACCAACATACATATAATGGTTGTTCCAGATAGAGAAGAGAGAGAGAAAGAGGAGAAAGAATATTTGAAACAATAGTGGCTGAAAACTTCTCAAACTTGATGCAAAACATTAATCCATACATCCAAGAAGCTCAATGAACTGTAAGCAAGACAAACTGAAAGATATCCATAGTAGACACATTACAATCAAACTGTCAAAAAGCAAAGACAAAGAGAAAATCTTTTTTTTTTTTTTTCGTGACCGGCAACGGATCGCAACCGTCAGTGTCGCGCCCGTACCGGACCGGGACCGGCAACGGGATCGCAACCCTTGGTGTTGTGCCCGCACCTCGCTCAGCCAGTGAGCGGCCGGTCTGTATGTGGGATCCAAGCCCTCGGTGGGAGCGCCGCCGCGCTCCCAAGGCGCACTGTAGCAGTGCGCCACCGGGCCGGCCCAAAAGAGAAAATCTTGAAAGCACCAAGAGAGAAATGACTCATTGCATTCAAGGGGTCCTCAATAAGATTAACAGTTGATTTCTCACCAGAAAGCAGGGACATAAGAAGGCAATGGGATGATATATTCAAAGCACTGAAAGAAAAAGACTGTTACCCAATAATTTCATTTACATCAAAAATGAAGGAGAAATTAATATATACCCAAATAAAGAAAAACGGAGAGAGTTTATCACTAGAAAATATGCCCCACAAAAAACACTAGAATGAGTCCTTCAGTATAAAATGTAAAGATACAACTGTATAACTTGAAGGATACTATTAAGAAAATGAAAAGACAGTAGAATGGGAGATATTCTCAAATCATATGTCTAATACAGGCCTAATATTCTAAATATATAAAGAATTCTTACAACTCAACAATGAAGTAATACTATTATGCACATGAATACAGTCTGATGAGCCCCTTTATAGTTTGTCCTTATCTGATACTCACTAACATGCATGTGCACTTCATTCCTCATAGCTTGCTTCTATTCATGTGTCTGTTTCTATTCATTAGGAACAATTAAGACTTGAGTCTGATTTAAGATGTAAATCAGACTCCATGCAACATTACATACCACCCTAACATAGAACACTGAATTACATACAAAAAGTCTCTGTCTTCCTAATTTACAGCAAGTATACCACCACATAGTATAGTATGTTTGGGAAGCCCAATTTTGGAACTTAATTTTACTTATTGCCATTACATTTTCATAGGCTGAAGGAGTACGAGATGGGTTATAAGGAGAAAATATTAAAATGCAACATATGTCATTTTCACGCTCCATTTTTCAAGCAAATAGTAGAAAAATGCCATTTAATTAAGGAATAATTCTCAAAATTGTATGGGAAGCTGTGCACCTGGTAGGCAGCAGCACTGTTGCAAGACTGTTCTGACTGTAACTTCAGCCATTAGCCACAGTCCATCTAAATGAAGACATAGTCTCTGACCAACATCTTGGGTCTCTGCTGATTGCCCTGCACTGTAGACAGACCTCTGCTGACTGATTTAGGGAAAAGTTATAATCAGAATGGCTCAGAAACACTTCTGAGATGAATTTTGAAAAGGGCATGATTGAAAGAAAAGGGAAAATCAGGTGAATTGAAAAGAGTTGTGACACTGAACAGAAATAGCACACTCATCTTGCACATTTCCTTCTGTGACAGTCGCATTGCACATTGTTGTCATTCCAGCCCTTCCTGTCTACTGATGTTATTTTCACTTTCTCTTTCAATCTCTTCTTTCGATCGGTTCCTTAAATGTGTGTCATGGTTTCTTACACCCAGGATTGACTTCTATCTTTGTCCATCCTATTAATGAGGAGATATCATTTTGGCAGCTTGTGGTTATCCCCAAGTATTTGCACAACTGCAGCTAGCCTACAAAACTATGGGCATCATCTAAAACTGGCTTTCCCCTGTTGCCTTCCATGTATGTGTCTAGACTCACAGACACACGGGTATCAGAGCTGGCAGGGACCATGTGATCAGTTAGGGCAATTCTTTTTTTACAGTTAGGGAATTGAGGCCGAGAGAAGGGCAGGGACTTGCACATGGCCTGCTTCTGGATGCGTTGTGTGTGCTCAGGGAATTCTACCTCAGTTGAATTTCACTCTCAGCAAACAGATTTCAGAAGCTTCCTCAAACACAATGTATTCTAAACCCAAACAGAAATGGTATCTAGATGAGTTTCTGTCTTGTATTATCTGTGCTCCTCTCCCCTACCATTAGTGTGAATAATTGAAAGAGAGCTGTTCTACTGTTTAACAGACCATACAAGAAGTGAGAGTATTTGAGCCTAATTTTATGAAATCTGTACTGTAGGCATTTTTATAACTAACACTTTGGTTGGGCATAGCCCTTCATTCTTTCCAAAGCACTTGTCCAGTTTACATTATCACATAGGAGCTTTGTAACCAGCCTCATGAAGTAAGATATCATGCCTATTTTTACCATTGAGATTCCAAGAGGTTAAGTGATTGCCTAAGGCAACAAAACTAGTAGAAGACAAAATATGGCCTTGAAATCAGGACCTAAATTCCAAATCCTAATGTGTTTGCTTACAGTCCTTACTTGAGGAAATCCTCTGAGAGTAACTGATGATCAAAGATTCAACTAGCTGAAGGTTAATTACTTAAGAAACGGCGGTCTTCAAGAAGATGGAAAAAGTAATGAATAGGGAGAGAAATAGTCCTGGCTAAGTGTTTTCTCTATTTCTCTCCTAACAATAAATTGTCTCAAGTAATTAGATGAATCTCCAGTTGGACATGGGAGTTAAAAAGTGGGTCCTATTTTTATTTATGCTAAAGAGAAATGAAGACTTTGCTTGAAATTTACCTTAGGGGCCCCAACTTTAAAAGCCATTTATCATTCTTCCTGGGGCACTGAATTAGTGATGTGAATATCCAAGGCTATAGTCCTAGCCCTGCTACTAAAATTATGTGCCACTGGTAAAGTCCCTTTTCTTCTCTGGGCCTCAGTTTTCTCACCTACATAATAAAAGGGATTGGATTAAATAATCACTCCCAACTCTGGCATCTTATAATTTTATGGATCTAAGAGTAGGACTGGTGCAAGGAATGAAAATTAATTTCCCTTTGAAAGTAGAGGATGTCTCCTTCTTTTTCCATCATCTTGTCATTTTGTCCCTGGAGATTTTTCAGTAGCCATCAAAAGGTTGAGAAAGACTTGGAAAGAACTTCATTCCTTGTGCCATAATCTTTTAAAGGGCTTCATAATTCACCACAGTGATATGACAAATAATAATGAAAAATAAAGAAACAGCAGTTTGGGCACAATACCTGAGGTTCCTCCATAGGCACCATCAGATCAGAGGGACTTCAATCTGTTAAGAGAGCACATTGCCTCAGGCAGCTGGGGGCCAGAGCAGATTTGGGAGTAAGGCCACTGGGAATCTCCCATTGATTTCAAATGCCTTTTTGTGGTGCCCAAAATATTGTAAATAGAAATAATCTCAGCTCTGCTACTGATTCACTTAGGGCAAATTATTTAGCATCTCCATAATACAGGACATTTTCAAAGCAAGTTTATTCCAAGGAGGAAAGTTGCTTTCAGCAAAAATTCCTACAGTAACATCAAATTCTTCCTTTGTGGGGAATGCTTGCACAAAATTAGTGACTTCTACCTACAAAATGTTGGTAGACACAATTATGCTGGTTCCACAGTCTGTATAGCAGCTGCACAATCCCATTTGGACTAGAGACACTTGAAACATATTGTTCCACCTGAAGAAAAATCAAATCACTTCATTTTGGAGTCGATTTACAGAGGACGAGAACAGGGCCTCAAAGACATAGGTCTGGAGGAGGGCAAGTGTGATAAAGAAATGAGTTGCTGTGAATATGACCAAAGAAGAAAGGGAGGAAAAGCAACACTTGGCTGCACATAGCTGGTGTTAATAATTCCTCCAGCTCTTCCAAGGAGTCAGCCCCCAGGTTTTATCAAGAGGAAAAGAAACAAAATGAGATTCTCACCCTTTAAAACAAGAACACAGGTAGTACTGTTAGTAACACTGCCATGGAAAACGAGCAGCTCAGACACTAGAAGTCCAATAGAGTCACTGAGAAAAGACAAGATGATGATTAGTTTCTTCTGTATTGACTTTCCTTTAGCAACTTTTGATTAACTGACAAATCAGCAGGCATCTTGCTAGAGTCATGAAATCACATATATCTGGAGCCAAAGAGGGAGAGTGAGACCAAACACATGAGTGCTGTATCTGCTCAGTTTTATTAAAAACTCATTGCTTGGTGCTAAGAAATATGAGAAAACATTGTTTTTCTAATAAAGGCAATCTCTTCATTCTTTGTTTGCTTATCTAGGTTTCTCTAATATACAAAATAGTATCTGCCTCATGTCTTGCCGTCCTGCCAGAGCTAATAACATACATGAGTCAGAAATGGATTATTTTGATCAGAATGTTAGCAGCTCACAAAAGAACACACTAGCAATCAGTTTACAACTCCTCTGCAAAAGGTCACTGGGTAGGGCTCCCTTAGGATACTGCCTCAAATATCAACTCCAAGACAGGGAATCTGGATTAATGAGCCATCATAAACATTTAAAAAGCACATAATTAAATAATGATAATAAAGGCACAGGAAGTAGTAATGACTATGTGGAGCTAGCATTCAGGTGTCTGCATCACTCCATAAAAATATTCCTTATACAAATGTCCAAAGAGCAAACCAGGCTGTTAGGAATTCCCTGAAGTCTTTTTGCTGTCACTTACTCATTTGCTTTCTTAGTTACTCATCTACCCAATGTACCAACTCTACGATCCTCTTCTCATGGGGTCCCTTCAGCAGGCAGTCACGCTCCTATCTTTCTACTTCCCTACTCTTGATCCCATGTGCTCAAATATTCCTTCTCCCCTTCTAACATACCTCCACACTTATAAATTTTTCTGTTGGCTCTCATTTCTCCATAGAAAGCACTCCCTATCTGGGTGGCCTTGTACATGGCCCCCTGTAAAAGCTGGGTCACCCATGTGCTCTTACTATCAGAAACTCTCTCCAAACCTAGCTTTCCTACCTCCTGATTTGACCCTGTCTGTGTATTGACTTCATGACTGACCGGTGCATACTCCTTGTATTTGCTCCCAGGTTACAGACTCAGCAACATGGGCCAGGAAGCGAGGTGCTTAACTTGAACACCCAAAACATGGATATCTGGTCCCAGGTCTTCTCTTTCTTCTCAAAGGGAAAGAAAGTATTTTACTCTTCTAAGGCTCAGTTTCCTTATCCGTGAAGTGGGGGAAATAACAAGTTTCACTTTATGTGGTTGTGGTGAGGATTAAATTAAAGAATGTATATAAAGTGTCTAGCAGGAAGCTTGGTATAATAAAAGGCACTCAGTAAACAGCAGTTCTTTCCTCCCCATCTTTACTACATGCCCACTCTTTCACCCCACCTCCTAACCTTACCTAAAAATTTAAAAAGAGACACAGGGTACTTCTTAACATAATTCATATTCTTCTTTTTGACTTTGTCTTGCCATGGTTATCTCTAGATTCCTGTTCTTCTCTACATGCATCTCTCCTTCCTGATCTGGTTCTCAGTTTCCTCATTGGTAAAAGAATGAGATTGGACTAAACAATCTCTAAAAGTCTTGCAAGCAGCACCTCAATGGCCATATCCTGGGTCTCAATGCTTTTTAGGCAACCAAATGTTATAACTACTCCCTCATAAATGAGTTAGATAATGACAGCACACCATACAGGAAATTATCTTATAGAAAAATTTTAAGGGCATTTTATTTTGTACTGGATTTTTCTCTGATCAGAGAAAAGTGCATGAGAAATAAAGGAATGACATTTGTCATTTCAATAAAAATCTTTGGAAAGCAAATACTTATTTCTACAATCTAAATGAAGCCTTGGCCTTTTGATTAAAAACATGAAACTGACTTATGATGCCTTTCCATCCCCAGGGAAACAAGCCTTCTAGGTTCTATTTATTTGCTTCTGAAAGTTTTATTGAGTTTCCACTTTACGTCCTGCAACCTATCCTAAAGGCAAGGGAAAGGCGCAAGGCTGGCTTCGGTTCTCCCCACATGTGAACAGCTACGCTCCCATGCTAGTGGCCAATGTGTTAATACAGACCCCTTTGGCTTTGCTTCCTGGATCAGTTAAAGATCAGCATCTGGAGACAAAACACCCTGTAGTAGGTTTTCCCTTAAAAGGAAATTGCAATCTTTTCTCACTAGTACATTTTTCTTGAAGGAGAATGAGAACAAGGAGGGAGGAGGAAAAGGGAAGGAAAGAAGGTATGACTGGGAGGAGGAGAAGACAAAGAAGGAGAATTTAGACAGGAAACATAGTTACCTTCTAGGATGTACTATTCTCAAATGTGATCCAGAAGTCATTATATGAATCGCTGCTGTTGCAAACAGTTTATTTCAAACCATCTCTGACCCAATGAGTTTACAACTCTATTCCCACTAACTTAAAGTCCAGCAGTCCAGCCTAGCAGCCTCTCAGCATCGTACCCATGCAGGCCATTTGGCTTAGTACCTCCGTTAGCAATGTTCTCTAAAAGCAAAGATTGACTATAGCTCGACTTTTTAAGCTATGGATCTAATTCGAGACAATAAGTACATCTTATTGTGGAAGCTAGCAATTAGCTATTTGTATGCAATTTATGATTGAATATAACCTGAGTCTTAAAGGGCAATATGCTGAAAAGCTGTGTATTGGCTTTTCTACTAGTGACTTCATGAAGGCTTTTTTTTTTTTTTTAAATTACTACTCATAAAACTGAAGCAGAAAAATTACTGATGATGTTCAGGTCTCTTAATTAGTTCTACATTATCCTAATAGCAATCTAAAAGCAAGGGTACAATTTTATAGCAAGTGTTTTCTTTAGAAATAGGACCATTTTTTCCTCTCCCAAATCTTTTTTTATTTTTTTCCCCTGGAACAAGTCCAGGCCTTCCCAGACTTACAAGCTCCTGTTTCCAAACTTCCCATATATGCAGGTGGCTGGTCCAGTGTGGGAGGCCTAACTTCTTCAGCTACTGTGTTACCCTCTTGCTGCCAGAGGCAACTATAGTGGGGCTGGGGGATAGAGTCCTTTCTTCCAGGGTTGATGTGGAGTCTCAGAATCTGTGTAGGACATGTGTCTGGGCCACTCCATGAGCTCTGGACCTGAATAAGAAAGACCCTCTTCCCTCCATTATTCCTCAGTCTCCACCCAAGCCTCAACCTTCCGCTGTTCCTTGCACCAATCATCAATTTTCACAGGCCCTTCCCACACCTCTTCAGTGATCAGAAGATCCTTCGTTCAGGGGAGATTCCTCTAGCACCCTCTCTGACCTTCCCAGGCTGGGTTAAATGATACCCCTTTAATCTGTGCTCTCGTAATGCCTGTGCATAGGCCAATCTCTGTTTCTGTGACTGTATCCCTCATTAGACTATGAACCTTCTTGAGGGCAGGTGCTGGCTTTTTTCATCTTTCTATCTATATCACACACCCAGTGCAGAACATAACAGAAGTACCCAACAATACTCATTGAATATATGGATGAGGTTATGACCTTGGTAATATTGACTACTTCCACTTAGTCAGCCAAGCATTTGCTACTGAAACCTTATCAATTGAAGTCGGTTCTCTGAAATTAACCAGGTAACAAAAGAATCTTCATACACATTGTCAAACATTTAAGATATAACATCCAAATGTTCTTTTCTACCCATATTTTTAAGCATTAGCTTAATTAACACTGACACTTTGAAAATCCTAGAAATAATCAGGATCATTAGTGTCATCCTGACAAAGGTATGAAGAAAGTTTCTGTAATATAGCCCAAACTGCTTTCACAAGATTGTCTGGAAATAAATAGCTCACTGTGAAATTTATGACTTGCTTTATATATTAATCAACAGTACAGTGATGCTCTAACAAGGTTAAAAGTGTTCTCTGATTTCCATTATAAAGATAATTTCAATCAAGCAGCCTAACAGTCTAACGGTGTAGGTCATTCTATAATTCAATTGTACTAATGACTATGGCGTGCATGCAAACAAGAGAATAAAACAGGCTGAGAGACCAAACCTAGAAAAAATGCTTTATAAAAAACAACAACAATGATTTGCATCTTGCATTTTCAATGACCTTTATAGTCCTCATCTGCAAATGAAATAGAATCATTCCTCATGGCCCAACAGATACCTTTTGTTCCTGCCCATCCATTTTATGTAAATTATATATGCTGACCTTTAATTGGCCATAACTGGAGCCCATTTTGAGCAACACTTTTATATTGATTTGCTTAGATGTGTGCAAGAGCCTAAACAGGGAGAAACAAGACTGACAGTTTCTATTCACCATTTCTACAGTGAGCTGTATTTCAGAGGTTCTACTAGTCTCGATTGCATATTTATATTTATATTTGATTCCTTCCTCATAAACAATTTTTTGGTAACTTGTAAAAACACAGATCCAAAAATATCTTGGCAAGAAATTTCGTCCTTTGCTAATTTCATTTCTCTTATTCACAGAAAAATGCTCATAAATAGTCTGTGTGTTGAAATCCATGCTAACTATGCATCTATTGTGATTTCTAGGAATCCTACAATCAAAAAGCAAAGAAAATCAAGACTCATCTTAGATGCTAGTTTGAACATTTTTAGGCAGTAGAAGATAGAATAATTCTAAAAGCAAACCTTAAAAGCATACTCATTAAGCCATATCAAAAAAATAGATGGTGTAGCAGAAACAATACTGGCCTGATTGTCAGAAGTCACAGGTTTTAGCCCAGGTTTGACATTAACTGATTAATCTTTGACAAATCCTTTGCCTCAAATTACATGCCTCAGTTTTCTTGTCTTCAAAATGAAAAGTCAAGACTAGATCTTTGAGGAGCATTCCAAGTGTCACTCTCTGACTCTAAATATAAAGAAGAAATCATTTGGAAAAAGATCCCAAACCTTCATTTCACCTACAGGACACAGAGAAGGGGAAGGAGAGACCAAGAGAAGTGAGAATACTTTGCAGGATCTGAGACGGGGAGAAAATTTTGATAACAGAAAAAAGGTGTTAATCCAAGGTTAGTATTTCCTTAGGACATCTTTAAGAACAGACCATTAAGGGAAGCTTGCAATTTGGGAGGATACTTCCTGTGGCACCGCTAACAAAACAGAACCCCAGTTTACAAAAATGCTATGGGGCCGATCCTAAGAAAAAAGTTTCAGAGTCTATGGCCAGCATCTTCTTTTATGGATGTGTGTGCATGTGCTAAACTGGACTATTTATCTATATTTCCACACTTAAGTGTTTCTCTTTCCCCTATATGTTAATTTTTCAATTAGCCAAACAGTACAAGGCAGACATCTTGAAGTACTTATGGATTTTTCCTTTGATCCTAGAACTTACAAATGCTACAAAAATACCCACTTAGTATTTGTTTTTTTCTGTCTTTACAATAGGTAGCCATACTTCATTTGCTTACTTTGCCATGTTTCTAACTCTCATTTTTCTACCTTTCTGGCTTGTCTGCCACATTCAACCAGCTAAATCTCTCTATTCTAGCTGAAAAGATAAAACAAGGTAATGTCTGCCCTGTCTATGTAAAGCCTTTCTAGCTGCTAGGCTAATAGAATTGTTTCCTTTTTTTTTTTTTTTTTAAATCCAATACTCTCTTTCATTTTGCAGAGTAAAGCTCCCCAGACAGATGTCTTCACTTGCTGCTTTTTGAAAGTTGTGCATTGCCTTGCAAGTTGCATTCAATGAGTATTTTCTTCATACTCTTTTGCTGTCACTTTGAAATCCAAGGCCACAGTCCAGGATAATTGGCTGGGGTGGGTGTGGAGTGGGATTTCTGGCTAATACTCCAAGCTGGAAAGTCTAGATGCTGTATTAAAAGAAGTGGGGGAAGGAAGAAAAAGAGAAATAGGCAGGTAATTTAGATCCAGGGAAGCCTGTTGACCTGTAGAATCAGGCTTACAAGGTTCAGGGACCCAGATAAGGATCTATGAAATATAAGACAAGGGACCCAGCCACAGAATCTGGAAAAGAAGAAAGCAGCATCTGTGCAGAATTGGAGTGACTGGGTCACGGAATTAGCAAAAAAGGAACTTAAATCCTAAGCCACTTACTGTCAATGCCATAGAATAATATAGGTGGAAAGAAGTGTTGGGGATGAGAGAGCAGAGAGCATACATAACCTGTAAAAAGTCAGAGTCTGTATTAGTTTATCTGGACTGTTCCAGACCTTAAGCAAACAAGGTAGGCATGGAATTGGGTAATTAAGAAAACTTAAGAATTGGATGGGAGAACAAGTAATATATTTTAAAAAGTAAAGGTAAAAAAAATAAAGGTAAGGTGAAAATAACCAATTTTTAAGTGATGAGAAATCTTTAATCATCCTTTTGATAAATCTAATCAGGCAAAATGATAGAGGGAGACATCAGGGCAGATGTATAGATGGCTCATATTTTCAGTTTTATACAAACACACACACACACACACACACACACACATATGTATAACTGAATCTCTCAAAAAACAACACACAACCATGTATATATAACTGAAATATATGTATCATATATATAATATAATATAAATATATATAAACACTGGAATTAAGTTATATAAATCTTAAGTACATTCTAATAAGCTATGTACTATAAGCCTTAGAACAACCACTAAGAAAATAACTGAAATATATAGTAAAAAAATATTTAAAGGAATTAAAACTTTAAAAAAATACTTAATGAAAAAAAGCAGCAAAGGAGGAATAGAAGGAAAAAAGATATGAGACATGTAGAAAACAAAGAGTAAAATGGCAGATGTGACTCCCACCTTATCAGTAATTACATTATATATAAATAAACACTTCAGTCAAAAGAGAGATGGTCAGATTGGATAAAAAACAATATACAACCATATGCTATCTACAGGAGATATGTTTTAGTTTCAAAGATACAAAAAGGTTGACAGTAAAAGAATGAAAAAATATATATCATGCAAATGGCAACTGTAAGAAAGCTGGAGTGGCTTGACTAATATTAGAAGAAATAAACATTAAATTAAAAATATTGCTAGACTACCAGCCAGCTGCCAAAGGAAAAAAAAGTTCATAAAATATTACTAGAGATAAAGAGGAACATTTTATATTGATAAGAATCAATATGTCAGAAAGATACAGCATTTATAAAAAATATATGTATCTAACAATAGAGCCCTAAAATACATGAAATCAAATTGACAAAATTGAAGGGAGAAATAGATAACTCAGCAATATAAGTTGGAGGCTTTGATGCCTCACTTTCAATAATTAATAGAAAAACTAGGTAGATTATCAACACAGAAATAGAAGATTTAAACAACACTATAAACCACCTAGAACTAACAGACATCTATAGAACAGTGCAAAATACACATTCTTCTCAACAGCACATAGAATATTCTCCAGGACAGGTTATATGCTAGGCCATAAAACAAGCCTCAATAAATGAATGAAGATTGAAGTCATACCAAATATAATTTCTAATCATTGTGGAATAAGAAGTCAATACCAGAAATTTGGGAAATCCACATACATATGGAAATTAAAAAACACACTCCTAAGTATGTTGTCTCAAATAACCTTTGTATGAAAAGGTCAAATAAGAAATCACAAGGAAAACGAGAAAATACTTAGAGATTAAGGAAAATAAAATCATATCATATCAACATGTATTGGATACAGCTAAAGCAAGAAGTACATAAAGGTAAATTTATACTTGTGAAAACAACTATTTAAAAAAAGAAGACAGGTAGTGTAATGCCTCCAATTTTATTTTTTTGCTCAGATTGCTTTGCCTATTTGGAGTCTTTCTTCATTCCATAGGAATGTTAGGATTGTATTTTTCTATTTTTTTGAAGAATGTCGTTGGTATTTTGATGAGGATTGCACTGAATCTGTAGATCACTTTGGGTAATATGGACATTTTCACAAAGTTAATTCTTCCAATCCATGAACATGGAATGTCTCCACCTTTTGGTGTCTTCTTTAATTTCTTTCAGCAGTGTTTGTAGTTCTCGCTGTGGAGATCTTTCACCTCTTCGGTTAAATTTATTCCTAAGTATTCGATTCTTTTGATAGCTATTGTAAATGGGCTAGCTTTCTTGATTTCTTTTTTGGCTTGTTCACTGTTGGTGTATAGGAACACTACTGATTTTTGTGAATTGATTTTGTATCTTGAAACATCACTGAGGCAAAGCAATTCTGAGCAAAACAAACGAACAAATAAACAAAAAACTGGAGATATTATACTACCTGACTTCAAACTGTAGTACAAAGCTATAGTAACCAAAACAGCATGGTACTGGCATAAAAACAGACACATGGACCAATGGAACAGAATAGAGAACCCAGAAATCAACCCATGTACTTACAGCCAACTGACCTTTGACAAAGGAACCAAGAACATACATAAGGGAAAGGACAGCCTCTTCAGTAAATGGTGCTGGGAAAACAGGATATCCGTGTGTAAAAGAATTCAACTAGACCCATACATCTCACCATATACCAAAATCTTGATTCAGTCTTGGTAGTTTGTGTATATGGGTCTGGAAATTTATCCAGTTCCTCCAGGTTTTCAAATTTGTTGGTGAACAGTTACAGAATAGTCTCTAATGATTTTTTGTATTTCTGTGGTATCAGTTGTAATGTCTCCTTTTTCATTTCTGATTTTTGTAATTTTGGTCTTCACTCTTTATTTTTTATTTTTTATTTTAATTTTTTTGTTAACCTAGGTAATGGTTTGTCTCTTCTGTTTATCTTTTCAAAAAATCAACTCTTTGTTTCACTGATCTTTTGCATTGCTTTTTGGGTCTCTGTATCATTTAGTTCTGCTCTGATCTTCATTATTTCTTTTTGTGTATACTAACTTTGGGATTGGATTGTTCTTGTTTTTCTAGTTCTTTGAGGTGTAGCATAGGTTGTTTACTTGAAATCTATTTTTTTTTTTTTTTTTTTGTCTTTTTCTGTGTCCAGCAACGGATCGCAACCCTCAGTATTGCCCCCGTACCAGACCGGGGACCGGCAACGGGATCGCAACCCTTGGTGTTGCCCCCGCGCCTCGCTCAGCCAGTGAGCGGGAACCGGTCCGTATGTGGGATCCGAACCCTCGGGTGGGAGCGCCGCCGCGCTTCCCAAGTGGTGCACTATCCAGTGCGCCACCGGGCCGGCCCGAAATCTTTCTATTTTTTTTGATGTAAGCATTTATTGCTATAAACTTCCCTCTTAGTACTACTTTTGCAGTATCCCACAGGTTTTGATATGATGTGTATTTATTTTTGTTGGTTTCTAGAATTTATTTTTGTTTTCCTGTTTAATTTCTTCTTGGACCCATATATCATTCAGAAACCTGTTGTTTAATTTCCATGTACTTGCATAGCATCCTGAGTTTTGCTCATTATTAATTTCTCATTTTAATCTATTGTGGTCTGAAAAGATACTCGAGATGATTTTGACTTTTTTTAAAGTTATTGAAGTTTGATTTGTGAACTAACATGTAGCTCATCTTGGAGAATGTTCCATGTGCTGATGAGAAAAATGTATATTCTGCAGTTGCTGGATTAAATGTTCTGTAGATATCTGCCAGGTCCAATTGGTCTAAAGTGTAGTTTAAATCCTGTGTTTCTCTGTTGATTTGTTACCTGGATGATCTGTCCAATGATGAGAGAGGGGTGTTCAGATCCCCCACTATTATTGTATTTGGGGTCTATCTCTTTCTTTAGGTCTAATACTGTTTGCTTTATATCTGGATGCTCCAGTGTTGGGTGCATATATATTTATAATTATTATACCTTCTTGCTGGATAGATCCCTTTCTCATCCTATAGTGGCCTTCTTTGTCTCTCTTTATGGTTTTTGATTTAAAGTCTATTTTCTCTAATATAAGAATATCCACTCCTGCTAGATTTTGGTTTCCATTTGCATGGAATATCTCTGATGAATATAGACACAAAAAATCCTCAACAAAATACTAGCAACCAGTATACAGCAACACATCAAAAAAAATTATACACTGTGATCTAGTGAATTCATCCCAGGGATGTAAGGATTGTTCAACATATGTAAGTCAATAAATGTGATATACTACATCAACAAAATCAAGGATAAAAACCATGTGATTTTCTCGATAGATGCTGAAAAAGCATTTGACAAAATTTGACATCCCTTCATGATGAAGACTCTCAACAAATTAGGTATAAAAGTAAAGTATCTCAACACAACAAAATCCATTTATGACAAGCCCACATTCAATATTCTGCATGGAGAAAAACTGAAGGCTTTTCCCTTAAGAACAGGAATAAGACAAAGATGCTTACTCTTATCACTCCTATTTAACATGATATTGGAAGTAACAGCCAGAAAAATCAGAAAAGAGAAAGAAATAAAGGGCATCCACTGGAAAAGACAAAGTCAAACTGTCCCTGCTTGCAGATGACATGATCATATATATATAGAAAAACCTAAAGACTGTACCAAAATACTCTTAGAGCTGATTAATAATGTCAGTAATGTTGCAAGATATAAAATCCATGCCCCCAAATCACGAACTAACAGAAAAAGAAATCAAGAAAGTAAGCCCATTTACAATAGTCACTAAAACAAACAAACAAAACCCTAGGAATCAATTTAACCATGGAGGTGAAAGATCATTACAATGTGGGCCGGCCCCATGGTGCACTCGGGAGAGTGCAGCGCTGGGAGTGCAGTGTTGCTCCCGCCGCGGGTTCGGATCCTATATAGGAATGGCCGGTGCACTCACTGGCTGAGCACGGTGCGGGCGACACCAAGCCAAGGGTTGCGATCCCCTTACCGGTCACGAAAAAAGACCAAAAAAAAAAAAAAAAAGATCATTACAATGAGAACTACAAATCACTACTGAAAGAAATTAAAGAAGACACAAAAAGATGGAAAGATATTCTATGCTCTTAGACAGGAAGAATCAACATTGTGAAAGTGCCCATACTACCCAAAGTGGTCTACAGATTCAGTGCAATCCCCATCAAAATACCAATGACATTTTTCACAGAAATAGAAAAGAACAATCCTAACATTCATATGGAACAACAAAAGACCCCAATTAGCCAAAGCCATCCTGAGAGAAAAAATAAAATAAAGCCAGAGGCATAATATTACCTGACTTCAAATTATACTACAAAGCTATAGTAACCAAAACAGCATGGTATGGACACTTAGACCAATGGAACAGAACAGAGAACCCAGAAATCAACACACAGATTTACAATCAACTGATCTTTGACAAAGGCAACAAGAACACACATTAAGGAAAAGACTGACTCTTCAATACATGGTTCTGGGAAAATTGGACATCCATATGCAGAAGAATGAAACTAGACCACATACCAAAATCAACTCAAAATCAATTACAGACTGAAATATAAGTCCTGAAACTATAAAACTCCTAAAAGAAAACATAGGAGAAACACTTCAGGAAGTAGGACTGGGCAAAGACTTTATGAGTAAGACCCCAAAAGCACAAGCAAGAAAAGAAAAAATAAATAAATGGGATTATATCAAACTAAAAAGCTCCTGCACAGCAAAGGAACCATTCAACAGAGTGACACAACAATCTACAGAATGGGAGAAAATATTTGCAAACTATGCAACTGACAAGGGATTAATATTCCGAATATACAAGGAACTCAAACAACTACACAGTAAAAAAACAAATAACCCAATTAAAAAATCGTCTATGGAGCTGAATCAACATTTTTCAAAGAAAGACCTACCAATGGACAGTATATATTTAAGAACATGCTCAACATTGCCAATCATCAGGGAAAAGCAAATTAAAACCACATTGAGATATTATCTTACTCCAGTTAGACTGGCTATTACCAAAGACTGAGAATAACAAATGTGGTAAGGATGTGGAGAAAGGGGAACTGTCCTACACTGATGGTAGGACTTTAAATGAGTACAGCTACTACGGAAAACAGTATGGACATTTCTCAAACAACTATAGATAAATCTACCATACGATCCAGCAATCCTACTTCTAGTTATATACCCAAAGGAATGGAAATCATTCTGTTGAAGGGATACCTGCACTCCCATGTTTTTTGCAGCTGTATTTACAATGGCCAAGATATGGAACCAATCTAAATGTCCATCGATGGACTACTAGATAAAGAAAATGTGTTACATATATATACTATAGAATACTACTCAGCCATAAATAAGAATGAAATTCTGCCATTTGCAGCAACACAGATGATCTTGGAGAATATTATGTTAACTGAAATAAGCCAGGCAAAGAGGGAAAATACCACATGTCCTCACACATAAATGGGAGCTAAGAGAGAAAGAAGGAAGGAAAGAAAGATCAAAGTGGTACATTTGACTTGCAGAGGGACAGAACATACCCAGAGTTTTCAGAGATAGAGAGGGGGAGAGATAGGGAGGTCAGGGAGAGGATGGGTGGGGGACAGAGGGAATCACTGCAATTTGTGGTAATGGGCATGCTGATAGTATTGATCTGATCATCACATCTTGGGCACACGGTGACAGCCAGTTTTGTACCCCATAACCAATAATAATAATAATAATAATAAAAGAATTTAATGAAAAAGAGGAGATTTATGTAGACAACATGAAGAAATGTGGACTTGTGAGGACTTTAGATTCTTATCTCACATTCTTAAAAAAATAATTTTCTCCTTATAAAAATAGACATGTTTTTGTGAAAATTTGGAAAAGTACATTAAAGTTAAAATAAAATATATTAAATATAAAACTAAAAATTAAAAGAAAAAACATGAAAAAATAGAAATTAAAGATGTAAATGAGTATAAAGACACTTCATATTCATATATTAGAAGACTTAATATTGTCAAGGTGGCAATACTCCCTAAATGATCTACAGATTTAATGCAATCCTTATCAAATCCCAGTTTACTGCTTTGCAGAAATTAATAGACTGCTTGTAAAATTTACATATATTTGCAAGAAACCCCAAATAGCCAAAACAATTTTGACAAAAAGGACAAAGTTGAAGGACTCACACTTCCCATTTTCAAACTTACTACAGAGCCACTGCATTCAAAGTGGAATAACACTAAAATAATTGTAGACATATGGATCAACGAAGTAGAATTGAGATTGAGATCTCAGAAATAATCCCCAAGCATTTATGGCCAATTTGCTTTTGACAAGGGTACCAAAACCATTCAATGTGTAAAGAACAGTGTTTTCAACAAATGAACCTTGGGAACAGGATATCCACACACAAAAGAATGAAGTTGTACCCCTACCTCACCCCATATTAAATATTACCTCAAAATGGATCATAGACCTATATGTAAGAGATAAATCTATAAAACCCTTTCAAGAAATCTTAGGTATAAATATTTATAATCTTGGATTAGGTAATGGTTTCTTAGACATGACACATAAGCAGATAAATTGAACTTCATCAAAATTATAAACTCTTGTGTATTAAAGGACATTATCAGGAAAGTGAAAAGACATCCCAGAGTATGGATGAAATTATTTTCAAATCATATACCTGATAAGGATCTAGTATCCAGAACATATAAACAACTCCTATAATTCAACAATGAAATTACCAATAGCCCAGTTTAATTATTAGGAGTGGATCTCATTAGACCTTTCATTGAAGAAGATCTGGCCAATAAGCAAATGAAAATTACTCAACATCATTAGTCATTAGGGAAATGCAAATTAAAATCACAATGAGATAACACTTCAAATCCACTCTGATGGCTATAATCAAAAAGGCAGACAATAACAATTGTTGGTGAGGATGTGGAGAAGTTGGAACCCTCATACATTATTTGTGGGAAAGTAAAATGGCTCAGCCACTTTGGAAAACAGTTTGTCAGTTCTTCAAAACGTAAATACAGACTTACCATATGATCCACAATTTTTCTCCTAGGTATATTCCATGCAAAATGAAAACATATGTCCACACAAAGATTTATAGCAACACTTCATAATAACTAAGAAGTGGAAAAAAACCCAAAGTCCATCAACTGATAATGGACAAACAAAATGGGATATTATTCAGCCATAAAAAGTAATGAAGTAGTGATACATGCTACAACATGGATGAACATTGGAAACATTGGGCTAAGCAAAAGAAGCCAAACACAAAGACCACATATTGTATGATTCCATCGATATGAAATGTCCAGAACAGACAAATTCATAGAAATAGAAAGTGGAATAGTGGTTGCCAGAGGCAGGGGAGAGGGGGGAGTGGGGAGTGATGGCTAATTGGCACAGTTTTTCTTTTGTTTGATAAAAATGTTCTAATATTGCTTGTGCTGATGTTTGCACCACTCCATGAATATACTAAAAACCAATGCATTATACACTTTAAGTGATTGAATTAGTGAATTGTGTTCTATGTGAATTATATCTCAACAAATCTGTTTTAAAAAGGAAGTAATGAGGCAATAATTTACCACTAACCCAATGAGAACAAAGATTTGGACTTGAAATTAAATAGATTTAAAAGTAAAAGGTGCTCTAGAAAATGGAATATTATTCAACACTATAAAGAAATGAGCTACAACCCGTAAAAAAGACATGATAGAACCTTAAAAGCATATTACTGAGTAAAAAAAGCCAATCTGAAAAGACTACATACTATATGGTTCCAACTACATGACATTCTGGAAAAGGCAAAAACCTGGAGACAGTAAGAAGATCAGTAATTTCCAGTAGCTAGTGGGGAGAAAGGAATGAACATGTGGGGCACAGAAATTTTTAGAGTAGTGAAATGATTCTATATGACACTTTAATGGTTGATACATGTCATTATATATTTGTCAAAACTTAAAGAATGTATAATAGCAAGAATGAACCCTAATGTAAACTATGGACTTTGGGTGACAATAATGTGGCAATGTAGGTTCATCAATTGTGACAAATGTGTTACTTTGGTGTGGGATGTTGCTAGTGAGGGAGGTTGTACATGTGTGCAGGCAGGGGATGTATGGGAATCCTGTGTAACTTCTGCTGAATTTTGCTGTGAGCCTAAAAATGCTCTAAAGAATAAAGTCTACTATAAAACAAAAAAAGAAGGCCAAAAAAATAAAATAAAATAAAAGATGCACTCTTTCTTATACCCCTGATTTTGTAGGTGGAGATTCATGTTCTCTACACCCTAGATGGCTCCTCCCTATCCCAAGGATGAACTCCATACTCCTTTAGCTTGATTTAAGAGAAAAATTAAACACCTACTCTATGTAAGGTTTTGTATACTAGGGGCTGAGGAGAGGAGAATGGTAGTCTCACATACTAAATACTAAACATACTGACGTTTGATTTTTTAAAAAATGCAAATAACTCACAGTTGAGACATAATGTGTTTTTCTGTATTTTTTTTTTAATCTAAAACCTGTGACATTTGTATTGTGCTAGCATGAGTGGGACAATGATTATATTAAGCAAATACTTCAGAGGACCTGTACCTGGAAAATATCATTTTTAAAGCGGTCTGATTTACTTTCCATCTTCCTCGCATTCCCCTTAAACTCCCTTTAATTCTTCCTCTATTACCTTCTCCCTTTCCTTCTGTGAAAGAAATGGTGATAATCTAAATCCCAAGAATCAGAAAGTTAGCTGCCACTCATTATAAAGAGGAAAAGACTCTGAGTGGCAGGATAGATAAGAACAAACCAAAAAATTTAGGGATCTAATAAAAGGATAGTATCTAAAACAAGGGGATATCATTAAGTTATCCCAAAGATATGGAATAGAAATCTATTAATTTTTATACCAGCCTAAATTTAATCATCATTTAACAGTGGTACTCAGCAAAAGCAATTTAGCATTATACTACACAATTCACACTCCAAAACAAAGGAGCTATAAACACAGCTTGAGTCCTCCCTCTACTCCCAAGGATTTCAGCACTAAACCCAAACAAAAGAAGATGAATGCTAAAAATCCTTATCGGGAATCCAGATCCATCACACTGCCCTTTATTCATCAGTCTTCTGTGAAGACCACTGTGAGCATCAGAAACTTGTGTGTTCAACTTGGTCTGCCTGGCTAGGAATCAATCTACCTAAACATCTGGGGGAACATGATTGATGGTTATTAGTGGCAAGGGCTGGGCAAATGGAAGCCAAGACCTACAGCTTTACAGGCTGAATAAACATGTTCAAATACACACCAAGCTTGGAGGGCAAAAGACTAGCAGGTACCTCAAGTCCTTAGAAGTATGGAGTACCTGGACAAGCAGCCTCCCCTGAAAGAGCCATCCTGACATCAGGAAATAATCCATAAATTCTGCAACCCATCTGGCTTAGCTTCCTGAAACAGGTTCCTGATATTTGTGTTGCCGGCTCCTGGCATAAGGCCTTTGTCACTGGAGCTCAGTAAATATTTGTTAATAATGCTGCTGCTAATAAGAGGATTCCAAAGATGAATGCTCCCATGTGAGGAAAGACCTAAGAAGAAAAGTCTACTTTGTCTCACAGATCAGATGCATCATGTTATATGTCAGAATTTACAGTGCTACTATGTGCTAGGTATTGTTGCTAATTTTTATAGTGGTTCTATGAGGTTGGCATTTTTATCCCCATTCTAGATGAAGCAACTAAGGCTCTTGGAAATTGCACAACATGCCCAAGGTCACTAAGATAAAGAATGGTGGAGTAGAGATTCACACCCTAACTCCTGAAGCCCATGCTCTACTACTTCACACAACCTTTTCTTCCCCTGCTCCTTGCAATGCCAAGCTGACCCATTCCTGTGCAGGGTATCGACTCAGCTGTCCATCTCGAAGATTTACTCTTAAAAATCTCTATGGTGCCATTAAAAATGAATGTTTGTTGTAATTTATTATTCCTGGTATCTCAAAGAGTCTTTGGCCAATGATAACCAGAGCTTAGACAATTCTGAATGGGGCCTTTTAGAGCACAGCAGTTTGAGTCATGCATTAATTTTTTTAAATCAATATATTACAGATTCAGGAGAAATGGTGGGGGAGGAAACAGACTTTAAAGCTTGATAAACACAGATGTGTAAGGGAAATGTTTCCATAAGTGTGTATTCTTTCACCCTCAGTGATCTGGGAATTGTTAACATACTTTGCATATGGTAGGAAATCTAACATGGATTCTATAGCTTCTATCTGTCAAGTTTGATTATACCAATTTGTCACAATTATTGCTTTATTTTTAACCAGACACTAGTTTAGTTACCAGCTTTTTTGTCTGGAGTACTTTATGTCTAGAAAACTTGTCAAGAGACTGCTCAAAGAAGATTTAAAGTTTTCACAACTTCAAAAAAATCTTCTAGGAGGTTGCTACAGTCAGAAAACCCATTCATTTTGCAATAAGAATTTGTTAAGGGGAATAGTATTTGAGTAAATTAGAAACTCAGTTAATAGGGAACTCCTTCCATGTTTGGGAAGAGATCATTACAGGTTTTAATGCAGAATTTAAAAGCCACAGAGCTTGGTATTTCACCATTCTTTGGATTTCTGATCTGAAAGGGAGAAAATGTAGGTGCCATATATATTTTAAAGTATCTTTTAAAACTAAGCTTGTCAAGAATGGATTTTTTTACAGAAAGGTAAATTAAATAGGTTCTGATACTGGTGTAGATCACAGCTCCAAGCGTCTAATTAGGATTAATTAACACAAGTATGAGGAAAAGCAAAGAAGAAAAGCTAAGCCCCTTGGAAGTTTCCATGCAATTCTCAAGGCCACATGTAGGAAACGGGATGAATAACTGAAAGAGAATGCAAGAATAAAAGACTCTTAGCAACTTCTGGCTCCCCATCCTGCCTCATTCTCACCAACTGAGTCAGCTTGCGACCACCTGAAGACAAGGTCAGGCCTTGTCCATATATTTTAAGACTTGAAATGGCTCTGTGCAGGTGATGCACCTCAGAAATTCCTGCAGCAAAGAAGTAGAGAGCTTGTAGCTGGCACCTACTTCCACCCACTGTCTCTGCCTCAGTTCTTTAGCCAGGAAAATGGTTTCTCATTAGGATTTTTGTCAACATGTAAAGAGCTTATAAATGTGTGGACCACATAGCAAGGGCTTAATAAGCAATCACTGTCATCATCATCATCATCATAATCTTCCTCACTGCATAAATTAAGAAACGGGTACCAAGAAGTTGCTTTTCCGAGGCCACTAGCTTGTGGCAGCACAAGGCAGAGATCCTGTATCAATATTCCGATTTCTGAACTGAGACCCTTTACACCTTATGATGCCTAGCAGGTGTTTAATAAGGTCCCACACACACTTAAACATTTCTCCTTACAACTGCATCACATTGACTGATATCTACCTTGCTTGATAACCCTTTTGAAGAGTTTTCTAGCAATAAATAATTTTGCTAAGTGAAGTGGGTTTGTTTCTCCAGAGAGGGAACGCATTAGGAAACTAGCAGAAGCAGAAAAGCAGAAATGGGCTTCCTGTGATGACTGAACCATGATCAAACACCTTCACTCCGGCCTGAGTGCAGGGCCTGAATGAACGAGACATGGAGCAAGATAGAATTTTGAAGGAGAGGAAGAAGGAATACATTCAGAGCAAGGGTTGGCCTGAGGCGTGGGACAAGCAGCTGGAATAAAAGGGCAAAAGCTTTCCAAAAGAGTTCAGAGGAATTCCTTCACAAACACCATGCTTTTAGGTTTCATCCCATGAAACTGAGCCTCTAACTTACATCTGATAACTCATAATTTTCTGGAAGCACAAGAGAAACCCACTCCCAGAACTCAGAAATGTGCATATGTTGACGAGTGGATTTCTGTGCCAAATCAAAGTCTCCTTCAGTTCTACTACATGAAATTTAATGATCAAAATAATTCACAGCATAGGCTTGAGATTTAAAAAAAGAGGGTCCTTCTATTAATTACATAAGAATACTAGGAATGACATTAAAAAATTATACATACAATTTTTTTTCTTTGAAAAAAAAGATAGCACATTAACTTCAAGCAGTGCTTGGGCTGCATATTTTATGAGGTTTATTTGTATTGCATATCTTTGATGGGCTCTATTTGTAGCTGAAAGTACAAACATACTGATTACAATCACACTTTCCTACATTTAGGAACAAAATTAATTATCTGCAAAAAGCAGAAAGGCTTAGATAGACTCTCAGTCAGTAAATGATAATAGACAGCACCCAAATATAATGACTCCGCTTCCTACTTTATCTGTTTTAGGCATTCTGAGTGGAATGAAAAAGGGAAAAATTAATTCACTTTCTGAATATTCTTCAGAAAGGATTTGAATTGGGTAGTAAGGAGGCAACATTAACCTTCCTCCCTCCCCCCTCTCCCCTATGAAATAAGAAAGATGCCTTGCTGAATTATGCACTTCCCAAAGGGACATTTTAAAAGGACATTAAGAAATCTGTACTTTCATCAAAACAAAGGTTATTTATTTTAGCCCATTAAGATTCCCACCAACAAGGAAAGGAATGGTAAACTACAAGACCTAGTACAGTTCCCAGCACTCAGCATTCAGAAAATCATGACTGCTGGTAATGATGAAGTTTGTATTTTATCTTACAAAGGCTGCAACACTCTGGAAGACATTTGCCCAGAATTTCATCATCATGGCCTTTTGTGAACCTATTACACAAAATATTAAAATAGCCCCCTCCCTTGAGTAAATTACTATACTATAGGGCAACTTCATTAAAAAAATGCTTCTATGATGTTCAAAATATGTTTTCAATTTTTAAGGCTGGGGCGTAAGGATTCGTCTTTTTTAAGAAATGGTCCAAGATAGAAAGCATTTTCTGCCAGAGACCTGGGCAAGGTAGCAAGATGCATAGGCATAAGAGGTTAGAGAGCCAGGGCTACCTGTGTGGCGCTATTGTGAGTTCATGATGCAGCTCTACATTTGCCAAGGATAACCTTATTCCAAGTGGGGAAAAAGGAATCACAGAGGAATCACCACACTGGGTACATGACTCCATGTTTTCTGGGAAGTTTCAGCTTTTGCAACGAAGACAGCAAATATCCAGGGACTTTTCTGCCCTCATGAGGTAGAAGGCTGCTTTTACTGTACTCTGATTCCCTGGCCACCCAACATTTTTTTAAGAAGGCATGTTGGACTCCCTCGCTGTCATCCTGGGAGCACACAGGTTCTCAAATATCAGGCCATAGGAGGTCATGCCATGGAGAACATGGAAACGATGCCATAGAGACTGAACTAAAGAGCCACAGAGCAGTAGCTGGAGGCTCAAACTAACAGAGTTTATTCCTAATGAGAGGCAATAATCAGGTGCCCCTTTGATACCTTCTTTCTAAAGTCTTTTCTGAAGAGCTGAGAAAATGGTCTTTGGATGTGCCTTCTGCTACCCCCTAACAGGTGGCACATAGCCCTGACTTTTGGCCGAGTCAGGGCTGAGCTAATTGTCTTCTAATTTCTGATTGCTTTGCCTGATCCTTCAAAAGCACTGAGAACTTAAGAGACTCTTGCAGCCAACCAAGGGTGGGGGGCTATGTGTTGGGAGACAGTTCTCCATGGATCTCTTGTGCTTCTGTGTGTCTTACAAACAGCGGCACTGACTTCCCTTTGTGCCAGACCATCCTTTTTAAGTATCTTAGTACAGTGAACAGCCTTGGAAGACAGAAAGCAAGCAACTATAGATTTGTAAAAAGCCCACCTAATTTCCTAATATGACCCATAATATATATAATTTCTGGATGAAACATTTTAAAAAGCTTCTCTTGTGTGACCACTTTATGAAACTTGTCCTGAAATTAACATTTAGTGCCTAAAAAGTGGTGCCAAGTTTTTCATTTGTATTCTTTCAATAAATAGGTTATCTTTGTTTAAAAACTACAGGTAGTCCCTGACTTACAATGGTTCGACTTACAGTTTTTTGACTTTACGATGGGTTTATCAGAGTATTAAGTGCATTTTTGACTCACAATATTTCAGACATACAATGAGTTTATCAGGACATAATCCTATCATAAATTGAGGAGCATCTGTATATCTTTTCGCCATGGGAATCACCAAAGCTATTTTTATTGTGAATGAAAAAAGGATAACAGCCTGTAAACATTTTCGTGTTTCCAAAAATGGACCTTGTGCAAGTAAGTTGCTTACCACAAGTCTAGATGCTAACCTGCACACACTAACTAGGTAGAGAGTCATTAACTTGCTTTTATCACTTTCAAATCACTTGGTACTAAAAACAGCTTGTATGAATTCAGACAAGGTATCTCTATCTGAGACTAAAAAAATGAAAGTCCAAAGTGATAGCATGAGGAGAAAAACACTGACATTCTGACACCTGAGAAATAACCTCAGCCTTCAAAAGCAGAGAGGAAGGTAGGGCTAATCTTGGAAATTCTGATGAGTTACAGTCACTCACACTGACAGCAAAATATAAGAATTTGATAGAGTGAATTATTATTGAGGATCAAAGAGAATCTTCCCCAGAGCTTCCTAGCACACATAAATAAAAACTGACTTCCCCGAGGCTATCTTCAGATATCCTAGCCAAGGAAATGGATATACTTGGATACAAGAGTATGTTAGGTTCTCAGTAGGCAATGTTACTACTAGGGAAACTCCATAATGGAGATCTGGATGTACTTTTCATGTCCAGAACTAAAGGCAGATGCATTAAAATCTATCTGTTGGTCCAACAGACAGATTCCTGACATTATAACTGGAAGACACCTTATTCCTCACCACTGACACAGCTAATACAGATTCTAGGCAAAGCCATCTGACTGTGACTGGATCTTCCATCACCTACACAAACACTTCTCCTAGAAACTACTCTGTTCCTTTAAGTTTTATGAAGACAAAAAATATCATGCCTTTTAGTACTTCATTGGGAAATACCAGAGCAAAAGACTCCAAGGAGGGAGAATAAATTAAAAAATCTGATGATGAAGAAACAGTAGAGAGTAATACAGGATATTAAATAATATAATAAAAACCTATTTAGCCTGTTTGGGGAATAAAGATTCTGGTGAAGAGAGAGTGGAACTACTTGGGAGAGCAATATAGAGAAATGGTTAAGGGAATGAGCTTGGAGGCAGATCCAGCTTTAAATACTAGCTCTGCCATCTACTAGCCAGGTGACCTCAGAGGGCAGCAACAGAGTCATAGTCATCTTTCAGCATCTATCATAGTGCCTCCACAATTGGATGCTCAATGTTTCCTGAAATGAATCCTATTTCAGATAGTACGAAAATGAATATCACAATGAGGAAAGAAGGGGAGAAATAGTGGTGGTAGAAAAGGTTGCAATTTCGCACAATATTCAATGAAGCACATAACAAGCCAAGGTAATGACATTGTGGGAGACGAAGCACTAATGCTGAGAAATGCTGAGATGAATCAATGAAGTACATGAGTTCAAGTGGAAAAACAAAAGTGCAAACAGCCATGCGAGGATACGTGAGAAATTACTTTGGGGGGGTAATGAAAGTAAACAAAATCACAGAAAGTTTTGGGAAACTTTCTGGAAGAGGAATAAACATCCAACATGCTGATTATTACTCA
This sequence comes from Galeopterus variegatus, assembly GCF_000696425.1. Classification (NCBI taxonomy): domain Eukaryota; kingdom Metazoa; phylum Chordata; class Mammalia; order Dermoptera; family Cynocephalidae; genus Galeopterus; species Galeopterus variegatus. The sequence continues at coordinate 234,855 of NW_007726883.1, forward strand.
TTTAAGAAATGAATGATATGTGAAATGTGCAATGGCTATGCCTGTAGTCCACACATAGGTATATAGTAACAACAATCACATGGATTTCAGAATAAAAACAATTGCACTTTTAAAAGAAGCTGTGGCATTCAACAGTTTGGGTGTAACAAAAATGCTGAAAATATATGTATTGCAAACTGTACATATTTGTAGTTGCTTCAAGGTATAAGATGTGGAATTTAACAATGTGCTGATAAACTTAACAGTGATACTTTCACTCAAATATTAATGACCTACTCAATACTCACTTGGGGCCAAGATATTTATCCTAGTTTGCAAATGTATATGAAGAGTCAAAATGTATCTATTTACAGTCCCTCATTAATACTTTCTTGGGCTTTTTTTTTTTTTCCTTTTTGTCTTTTTTCGTGTCCGGCAACAGATCGCAACCCTCAGTGTCGCGCCCATACCGGACCGGGACCGGCAACAGGATCGCAACCCTCGGTGTCGTGCCCGCACCTCGCTCAGCCAGTGAGCGGGAACCGGTCTGTATGTGGGATCCGAACCCTCGGCGGGAGCGCCACCGCACTCCCAAGCGGCGCACTGTAGCAGTGCACCACCGGGCCGGCCCTCTTGGACTTTTCGATACAAATTTTCTCTTTCTCCTTCCCTCTCTTCTCCCCCCCCCCCACGTATGCACACACATGTATTTCACACACTATGTTTATTCATTTCCTTTGGACTAAAATAACATTAAGAGATCTTGGCACTCAAAAATAAGTTTAAGAAAAACCCATTGTCCATTTGGCACTTAAAACAATGTACTAAGAAGGAGTACTGGACTGGGACTTAGCAAATATTTGCCATGTTTCTGAACTTATCATTCATCAACCCCATTTTACATATGATGAATATGAGGTCTTGGCTTTGCCATTAACTGCCTGTGGAACTTAGACCATTCACTTCACACCCCTGGGCCTTATCTTTTTTATCTTTCAAACAAGGTGGCTGGATTTGCTCCCAGGAGAGCATCAGAATCAACTGGGGCACTTTTCAAATGGAAAATTCTCTTGGCTCTCCACAGATCTATGGTATCGGGATCTCCAGGGATAAACTCCAGGAATCCGTTTAACAAGTTCCCCATGTGATTTCAATGATGAGCCAAGTTTGGGAACTGGAAGCTTTACCATCTCCAGGGGTGCTGCCAGTGACAACACCCCAACATTCACCTGCATGCCTTCACTTGGTAGTCTGAAATATTGAGAAATATCCTAGGAAAAACTAAAGCGCTAACAAGCCATACTTATAAAAATATTTAACAGTGCCACATTTACTTAGAAGACCAAAATTACCTTCATAATCTGGTGGCAGCCATGAAAACAACTGGGCAAAATCCTTGTGTGGCAGACCTCATGGCACAGCTTATAGCTAGGTAAAAATGCTGTACCAAAAGAGTTCAAGGAAAGCATATTTTTAAAGAGGTTTCTCACCACAACTGAACCTCAAGCAGGACTGACGGGCAGGGTTTTTACATTTTATCACAACAGGAAGGAGAGGGTGCTACAGCAGAATCTCATTAATGCTTTAGTTTTAAACCAGCTTTTGCTTTGGGGCATTCTCTGGGTTTGTTAACATGAGCAGAGTTCTGCAGTCTACCTAGCCTTCACTTCCTCTCAACCCCATAAATGGCTCAGCCTCTTTCTGGCCCGTACAGAGTATGGGCTGAATCACACCTGGCCAATGATTTCCCTACCCCTACCATTTGGTACATATTAGTTAGAGTTGGTAATCATAAAACAGGAACAAGGCAGAATTTATGTGTGTTTTCTGGTTTAGTTCAGGTATTCCCTGGGGACAGCAAACTTCACACTCTCATAACCAGTTGGGAGCTGGGAGCAATCAAGCCCTTAATGGGCAAAACAGAAAGGGACTGCATCACTGAGCACCTCTTGACAGCCAAGGCCTTTCTTCCTGAATGATAGTGACATGAAATGTACTCCTCCTCCATGCACGCATGTGTGCACGTACTCTCTCTCTCACACACACACACCCCATGCGCACACACGCACCTCAGATGCAACAGGTTTGGCAGCCCAGTTATCCAATGTAAGTTCACTATGTCTTTGCAAAATCCTAATGGAGCTTTTCGAGTGAAAGTCTGGGGGTGTCTAATGGTGGACAGACTGGTATAGCAGAAAGAGTATTAGACTGTAGCAGCAGAAGACCTTGGGTTTTACTTCTGGCTCTTCCATCGATTACAGAACTGTGGGCAAGCCTCCCCAAACTTTATTTTTTTCATTTGTAAATCAATCAGATTGAACTAGCTAATTTCTCACGGCCCTCCCAACTTTCACATTATAGTGAAGTGTTCACTATGGTGAGATTCACTCGGTTTATATGTCTTTCTACCAACTAGACTGTGACCTTTCAAGACTTAAGATCTATAACTTGGGTAGATTTGAATACCCAGCACCTAGCGAAGTGCCATGCATAAAGCAGATGCTTAATAAATGTTTATTAAAGAAACCGTCATGTCTAGCGCCTGATCAGAACAGTGAACCTAATTCCTTACCTGCTCTTCACCTCATTTTTCATGTTTAAAAGTACTAGAGGAGGATACATGTTTTCAAAATCAATTATGTTGCTGTCAAATGATGAAGATCAAAGTCAACCTTTAAATACTCCTGCAGCCTGCTTTAATGTTGTCCTCTTATTTTTCCTCTTACTGAAGACATTTTCACACCCCTGGCACCCTTGCTTTGTGTCTGACACATAGTGGGCCCTCAGTCAGTATTAGGTGAATGAACATATGGATGCACTTACTTTTCATTTTTCTAGTTTTGTGAGATTTACTTTTGCATAAGGCCCTAGAATCTGGCCTCGAATTATAAAGCAGTCAAGGTAATAATTAGGCAGTGAAGAACATCATCGTTAGGACATTTCCATTCATTTTACTATGAAATATTTTCCCAGCAAATGTGTTTTAAATGACCAACATTGTGAATGGGGCAATTAGAGAAGCTCCATAAGTAGCTATGCCGAAGGTTGCATCATTTCTGTCCTCCTTCCTACTTGAACTCACCAAAGAAACCAATTATGCCTATTATTTTGCACTTCTGGGGTTTAAAAACAAGGCTAAATGGCCAAATCTGCCCTCCACATTCTGGATAAGCAATGGCTCAGAGTAAGTAGCAGTTGCATTGTATAGACACTAAGGGCATTAGTTAACCAAGGCAACCAAGCCTGCATTTGGATCTAAGCTCCTCCCATGTAAACTAGCGTTGAGATCTTGAACAAGGTATTTAAACCTCTCTAAGCTTTATTTCCTCCTGTGTAGAATGGGGATAATATTAGGATCTACCTCATGAGTTACTATGAAATAATACTCATATTATGTAAACTGGCCAGCAGAGCACCTGAGATGTAGTAGGAGCTCAACAATGGTAGTGTATTATACTATTTTGCCACTTTCTCCTACAAAGCTGGCAGCATTCAGGAATCAGACATTACCTAGGCAGATCTGGCTGGTAGCTCTTGGCTGTATGTTCTGTATGTTCTAGAATTCGGTGCCTCCTGTGGTTCTGTTACTAACAATGTCTGACTGAAACCAAGCAAATTGCTGCCTCACTTACAGAACTGTCCTTCCCCCCATCACAAATCCCATCAGGCTTAGACTGGTATAATCAATGCTACAAACACAACAGTTGGGGAAGGTGGATGTTTTGCCTTGCTCATGTTCTTGCGTAGGGTTAGTTAGTGGGTTCTAGCTGGGTCTTGTGTTTAAAGTCACTACTCAAAATGGTAATGTGATATACATGATTAAAGCAGAAGAGTGAAATCAGAATCAGAAAAATTAGTGATACCGAAATTAAAGGGAGACCTGATTGATCTCTGAATCACAGCTCTTCCACTAACTATAGTTGGGCCCTTGGGCAAGTTGCAATTGCACTAAGCTTCAGTTTCCTCATTTATAAAATGGAGATAATAGCTCCTGCCTCACAGGATCATCGTGAGGATTATGATAATGACAATAACGGTAATAACAGCTCATATTATTGAAGACTTACCATGTACCGGACACATTCTAAATGTTTTAACATGTTATTTCCTATGAAGAAGATATTCTTTTTATCCCTATTTCACGAATCAGAAAAATGGGGCTCATAAAGATAAAAGGACTCCCCAATGTTCCACAGCAAGGAAGTGGGTGTAGCTAAAATTCAAAGTCAGATTTTCTGGCTCTATAGCCTGTGGTCTTAATGCACTGCCTAGCTCTGTGAAGTCACTCAGTCCATCTGTCATCCCTGCCCACCCCCTAATTTTTCTCTTACTTCTTTCCATTAGCACCTGCTGCTGGCTAAGCCACCCCACCCCAATAAGGCCCAAATCCTCTGAAAACTGTACCCTGGTACTCACGGTGGTGGTGAGCTTTCCTCCATTCTTCTGGACATACTGGATGGAATCATGGACTGTTGAAAAGAGACCAAGTAGTACATTCTCCATGTCGTAGATTCTGTACATGCCATTCACAAGTTCTTCAAGAGACAGAATGTATTCTCTCCAGTATTTGTCAATCTCCACCACACCTGCCATACAGCCTTGCATGACCACATTGCAGTAACCACCACAAGGCTTAACCATCATCAGTCCCTGGCAATAAGAGCAGTACCACATTCTGGTGAGCATTCGGCCACAGTCCTTACTAAATTTCAGGTGATCCGTTGTGTTGATGACTTCAATTCCGAGATTCAGGGCCTGAAGGAAAATCTTAGTGACTTGCAGTGACTTGGAAACCTGGGTCATAATAAGCTTGGGGAAATTTCCGAATACTTTTAAGTCACGTCTTGCTCCTCGGAGACATTCATTGATGTCTAAGACTGACTCAGGCAGGCCTGGGTTCATTAGCTGGGTATAGATGACTGGAAACAGGCTGTCAAACAATTCATTGACCATGTCATCCACATTGATGTCAGAACCCAAGATGTAGAGCGAGACATCTGTGAAAAATTCACCCACAAACTCAAAAGCTTGTGGGGTCAGGCTCGGGTAGTTGTTCTTGAACATGGCATTGGTGTAATTCTTGGCATGGCGAACAACAATTTCAAAGGCCTCTGTAAAATAAGAGATACAGAAATGCCCACAAATTAAAGCACAGAAATCCAGGGTGTAATTGAATTTGAGATTTCTCTATTGCTGTGGTGATTAAGGTCCCATTTGCCTTAAATAATTGACTCACATTCAATTCTGGCATTGCCTGTACTCCTGCAGTTGTTTGCTCCTATAAATCAATTTTCCTTTCTAAACATGAAGTCCAAAGTCTAATGCACACATAAATCCTTAAATACACAAATTATATTTGAAGTGACAAAAGCCAGAATTCAGTTAACATTTCAGCCTTTCATGAAAGTATTGATTAAAAATTGGCTAAATGAGAAGTTATTTCTCTTTCTCTCATTGATTTATTCAGTTAAAAAGAAATTATATTTCAGGACATTTTATTTTTAGACAGAGATAAATATTTGACAATAAACCATATACTGTATAAACTCACATAACAATTTAACCCTGTTCAGTCCTGAAGGAGAGGCAAGTTCTTAGCTGAGAATAAAAACTATCACGAATTCAATCGTTTTTGGTAGATTCTGTCCAGATAACTTTAAAGGGAGCTATCTGACAGATTGCCAGAACTGGAAATGGAATTTATCCACTGAATGGGTACCTGGATGGAAAAAAGAATCCATGCACTTATCTGCTTATACATTTGATATTGAAAATAATACCTCTGGTATTTGCAACCTGAACATCTGGAAGGATAACTGTTAAGCATCCTTGGTAAGTTCACCTTCCACATGGTGAAGAAGCCTTATCTACTCTACAGAGACCATGAATTCATGATTACATCTGCTTTCTCAACCCCTTGGCATGAGGCCCAATTAGTGTCATTGGTCTGAGAGGAAAAGTAGCAATGTAACCATCTCATTTTCTCCAAACTGGTACAATTCAGACACAATTTATCCCAAATAATCAGAGTTCTACATTTATATGAGGGAAGGAAAAACAACCATAATAATAGATGTTTCAAGACATATACTTAAGACAGTTTAAAACAAACAAAAATAATCAAGTTTCCCGAGACATTTAAAATTAACTTAGTACTTTCTTTCATTTTTTTCCAAAGTGCAAAGGTCCATGACAGATATACTCCAAATGATGCCAATTCATGAGCCTTGAAAAATCAAATTATTACCAGTTTCAGACTGCTAGAAAGACTGTCCTCCACAGCTCCTTGGGATCACTTACTCCAACATTCCAGTCAGCTGTGGCAAAAGTGGGCTCTAGGTTGTGCCACCACCATCTACCCCAGATTCCTCACAAGGTAGAACATGCTCCCTAGATTCTTCCCTTGGGCTTATGACATGCCCAGCAATGTTGACCAGATGCCAGTGCAGTTCTACTGGGCTTCCAAGCCCACTTGAGAAAATAATGAGTTTTAAATAAAAATTAAATTTCTACATAGGTTTTTGAGAATATGTGTGTTGGCTACAGGTCTGAGGGCAGCTAGAGTATAACCGTCACTAGGAGACACTACTTTGTGTTCATTATTTCTACTTTGCAGCTATGTGACCCTGGAAAATACTTTTCTTTTCCATCAGTTGCTGCATGTTCATTTGTTTGTTTTCTCTTTAGAACATTAAGCAATTCCTAGAAAGTTTGTCTATCTTATACCAATCTTCCTGACTCCACATGCTACTTTATTTTCAATCCTTGAATCTAAAAGTTGGATAAGGCCAAGACATCATCTAGCCCAATACAAAGGACAAATCAATGATTTTTTTTAAATCATCAGAAATTTGCAGATGTAAAACTGCTTATTCATTTTGATTTCTGCTAGCATTCATTTATTATATGTTAGGCTTTGTGCTAGGTACTAGGGGTACATAAGTGCTAGGGAGATGGAGATAAATGATACACCATCCTCATCTTAGAAGAACTCATAAGCCATGTGGTTTAGAGTTTACAAAACATTTCCAAGTATATTATGACACCTTTTTATGACGATCTTTTAAATTTGTTATTGCAATCCCCATTTTACAGATGATGAAATGGAGGCTCAGCAGAGTTAAAGCACTTTCCTAGAGTCTCACAGTAAAGTAGAAGCAATCAACACAACTAGTGTCTCCCAGTGATGGTTACACTCTAGCTACCCTCAGACCTATGGCCGACACACACATTCTCAAAAACCTTTGTAGGAAGTTAAGTTCTATTTTAAACTCATTATTTTCCCATTGGCTTCCTCTCTCCAAATGAAATATACTAGCAGAAATTGCAGCCCAAAGACCAACAAAGTAGAGTCACACTTACACCTTTGCCTAGGGGCAGCATGAAGTAAGAGAAGGGAGAAGACTGCTTCCGAGATACCACCCCTGTAGATCTCAATGATCCAAGCAACTCTGAAAGAATTCTCTACAAGGCAAATTTTATCCTGAGCATAGTGCATTCGTTCTCTAATGTGAAAGATATATGACAGGGAAATTCCATAGACTGTACTACCATAACTTTTTTTAAAGTTTCTGTTACTAGCACTGCTGGATCAATAAAAAAAGAAAATTACAAAAGATCATGAACTCTTCCGCAGAAAAAACACATTGCAAAGGGAAAGGGCTAGGGGTTTATGTCAAACCCCAAGCTCACGTGTACTCCCTACTTCAACTTCCATATCTCGGAATCCACTTAGCACATCTCTGGGTTTTGCACAACTCCCTTACTTACATCACAGGACAACAGACCAAACTATACCTGCTCAAGCAAAGGCTCCTGGGGGACTTACAGGAACCAACACTAGGTGAAAAGTGATGCTCAGCTTTTCTTGGCAACTTGAGGGTTTCATGAAATGATGTCAAGGGCTAGAATTACTGCCAGGAAGTTCAGCCCATTGATTTTCTGGTCAGATAATAATGTACACTCTGGCTAGGGGAGGTTTTCCTCCGTGTCTATCCTGGGAAGAATTCAAGAGTTATGTCCAGGAAAAATTGGAACAAACAATGTAAAATAAGAGCTATCATGAAAAATTTGGCACTGAATAGAAAATACTTTATTTGTTTTTACTATATATAGAAAGATAAGCAACGTAGATAAATAGATCTAATAAGTTGAGTTAATATACATCCTAATATAGGAAGGTTTCTAGAATTTCTAAATTCCTCCATCACCATCCTGGTCACCACTATTTGGCCATCCTCTAGTGTTGTCAATCTTCTCCTTAAATTATGTGCTCAAGAAGGGACACAATGACACAATTCTCCAGATGTGCTTTTATAGGTGCAGTGTACAATCTGGCTATTATCTCTCTTTAAATGGTTCAACAACTTCTACTACCCCTCAGGAGATATAGCCTATCACTGTAGCAAAACGACTGTCCTTAGTACTTAGTACTGATGTTCCTCTATTCAGACCCAGACAGAAAAAAAATGTGTTTTTATGGACCTTTTCAGTAGTAGGCTGGGTACCAGGAAAAAAAAAAAAAAAAAAAGATAAAGAGTATACCTGTGGTTGGAAGAAGAGAGGACTAAATAAACCATGGAGTTCCTTTCAAACCCTTTAGCCAGTTTTTTGGCACTGTAAGAATGGCAAATAATTTATAAGAAGACCTTTTTAGGATCCTAGGATAAATGTCCCATAATGGGTTGGACTCAAAACAGTTCTTATTTTCAAGCACAGGTACCATAATGGAAAAGGAAAACTAATATTTATAAGGTACCTGCAAAATATATGCCAGGACCTGTGGTAAACTTGTTAACATCTGCCCTCTCATTCAATTTTAACATAATCATATGTGTTTGGAATTATTTTTTATTTTGCTGGTAAGGAAACTGAGGCTCAGAGAAGTTAAGTGGCTCACACAAGGCAATACCTTTAGTTAAATGCCAGGGCCTGAATTTGAATATAGGTCATCTAATACTGACCCCTTTGCTAATTCTACAACACGTTTTAGCCTTGAAAACTGGAAGACTATGATTTCAGCTCTGACAAGGAAACAGCTTGGAAGTTGTCACTCTCATCCTCAACAACAAGAAAATAGCTGAATAACTGATAATCAATGATTCTTCTTAGACCCATCAGGGAATTGAGGTCAGGACAAGCTGCCACGTTGGAATCGGAGGAGACGTGCAAATACAGAGAGTCACAACTGAAATCAGCTTATCTGGAGCACAAGCCACTAGAGCTATAAACTAGTAGGAATGCTTAAGTAATTTTGATGAATTCCTAGAGCCTGAATGTGAACTTCCTAGAGAGTTAAAAACTCCTGGGGCTCAGACTTATGGATTCCCACACGCTTCTATGGATTTTGCCCGCCACACAAAGTTCTCAGAGTGAAGATCCAAGAAAAATCTCCTTGTTTTTCAGGCAGGAGAAAGGGAAAAGAAATAATTTTGAAATATACCATGAGCATTCACCATAGCAAATTCCTGTTCTCCAAGGGTAAAACAATTTTACCAAGCCTGATATACCTAGAGAAAGGGCAATTAGATAACTCCAGCTCCCTCTAGCCTTCCCGTCACACCTAGGGGGAGAAAAACTGAGGGTCACAGTCCAAGGACTTATACCCAATAAAATACTAAGATTAATCATAAGGTTATAGATAACTTTCACTCCCCCTACACCTTACATCAATAGGTCTAAAGTATAATAACAGCAGATTACAACTGAGAGGGCTGAAAGACACAGACCCCATTTTAAGAAGGCGTTTTTAGGGAAACCCAAAAACAATAGGTGAGAAAAAAGTAAAATAAGGGCACTAGAGGAAACTGAAGCCTCTGGAACCTACACCTACAGCAAATATTAAATAGCCGAGCTCATAACCAGATTAACATAAAACTTCACATTAAAAGTCTAATTACTTCAAATTCTTATTACTCAAAATTGTCCTGCTTTTTAACAAACAATTACAAGCTATGTTAAAAGGCAAGAAAAGCACAGTCTGAAGACACAAAGCAATTATCATAACCACATTCAGATATGGCACAGATTTTGCAATTATCAGACAGGGACTTTAAAATAACTATGATTAATATGGTAAAGGCACTAATGGAATAAGAACATGCAAGAACAGATGGATAATTTAAACACAGAGATGGAAACTCTATAAAATATCAAATGGAAATACTAGAAATCAAAAACACTAAAACAGAAATAAGGCATGCTTTTCATGGGTTCATAGTATACTAGGAACAACCAAGGAGAGAATCAGTGAGCTTGAAGATATGTCAATAGAAACTTCCCAAACTGAAGTGGGAAGAGAAAAAGGAATAACAATAATAAAAAAAAGAATATCCAAGAATGGTGAGACAATTCAAAAGGTATAAAATATGTATAATTGCAATTCTAGAAAGAAAGAATGGAGAAGAAATATTTAAATATATAATGGCCAAGAATTTTCCAAAACTCATGGTAGACACCACCAAAGGTCCAAGAAGTTCAGAAAACAATAAGCAGGATAAAAACCAAAATATCTATTCCTAGGCATATCATATTTAAACTGCAGAAAACCAAACACAAAGAGAAAACCTTCAAAGAAACTAATGGGGAAAAAGCCCACCTTAATTATAGAGGAATGAGGATAAAAATTACATGTAACTACTCATCAGAAACCATGCAAGCAAAAACAGTAAAATGAAATATTTATAACTTTAGATAACACCAACCTAGAATTCTGTATTCAGCAAAATTATCCTTTAAAAGTGAAGGAGAAATGAAGACTTTCTCAGACAAACAAAAAGAAATGTTTGTAAGAAATGTTAAAAGAAATTTTTCAGGGAAATCATATAGGTCAGGCAATCAGATCTACTTAAAAAAGGAAGGGTATTAGAGAAGGAATAAATGAATGTAAAATAAAATATTTTCTTCTTAAAATTAATCTAATAGTCACTGTTTGTTCAAAGTAATAATAACAATAAACTTGGTTTTTTATAGCATATGGATAAGTGAAATGAATGAGAGCAATATTATAAGGAATAGGAGGGAGGAATTGGGAGAACTCTATTATAAGGTACAGTACTAGTGAAGCAATACAGTATTATTTGAAGGTGGACTTAGAATAGTTGCAAATGTATACTGCAAACTTGAGGGCAACCACTAAAAATTTTTTTGAAAAGTATAATTGATATGCTAAGAGAGGAGAAAAAAATGAAATCACACAAAATGTTCAATTAAAACCAGAAAAGGCAGAGATTGGAAGATTTAAAACAAACAAACAAAAACAAAACAAAACAAAAATAAAGAACAAGGGCAATAAATAGAAGAAGTTACAAACATGGTGGATGTTAATTCAACTACATCAATTATCACTTTAAATGTGAATGGTCTAAATATACAAATTTAAAGACAGGGACTATAAGACTGGATATGAAAACAATACCCAACTTACTTTTGTCTACAGGAAATACATCTTAAGTATAAAGACACACATAAAAGGATGGGGAAAGACATACCATACTAACACTAATTAAGAAAAAAACTGGAATAGCCAAATTAATTTCAGACTAAGCACACTTCAAAAGAAGGAAAATTATTAGGGATAAAGAGGGGCATTACATAATAATAAAGGGGTCAGTTATCCAAGAAGACATAACAATCATTAATGTGCATTCACTTAATAACAGAGAGTCAAAATAAATGAGGCAAAAACTGATAGAACTGTAAGCAGAAATACACAAATCTATTAGTACAGTTGTAGACTTCAACACCTCTTTATCAGTAACAAGTCCGTCAGGCAGAAAATTAGTAAGCATATAGTTGAACTGAATAGCACCAACTATCACCTGGATCTAATGACATTAATAGAATACCTCATCCATCAACAGCAGAATACGCATTCTTCTCAAGCTCACATGGAGTATTTACTAAGATAGACCACATTCTGGACCATAAAATACACCTTAATAAATTTAAAAGCATAAAAATCATACAAAGAAGAATGGATCAAACCACAATGGATTTAAACTACAAATCAATAACAGAAATATAACAAGGCAATTTCCAATCACTTGCAAATTAAGCAACAAATTTCTGCATAGTACATCGGACAAAGAAGTAGTTGCAAGAGAAATTTTAAAATATTTTTAACTAAATGAAAATTTAGTAACTTAAATGTAACTTAAAATTTGTGGGAGGCAACAAAAGCAGTGTTTAACAAGAAATTTACAGCATTGAATACATATACTAGATAAAAAGAAAGATCTCAACTCAATAATCTAAGATTCCACCAAAGGAAACTAGAGAAAAAAGAGCAATATACATATAAAGCATACACAAGAAAAATAAATTATAAAAATTAGAGTGGAAATCAATGAAATTGAAAACAGAAAATTTAACAAAACTAAAAGCTATTTCTTTGAAAAGGTCAATAAAATTAAAAAATATCTAGCCAGGTAAACCAAGAAAATAAGATAGAAGACACAATTTACTAATATGAGAAATGAAAGAGGGATCATCACTACTGATCTCATGGATATTAAAAGGATAATACACAAATATTATAAACAGCTCTATGCTCATGAACTTGATAAAATTGACGAAATGGACCAATTCCTTAAAAGACTCTAACTACCAAAAATTACACAAGGAAAAATACATAATCTTAATTGGTCTATATCTATTAAAGAAATTGAATCAATAATTAGCAATCATCCAAAAACAAAGCAACTGGCCCAGGTGTGTTCACTGGTACATACTACCAAACATTTAAGGAAGAAAGAATACCAATTCTCTACAATCTTATCCAGAAAACAGAAGCAAAGGGAACACTTCCTATCTCATTTTATGAGGCCAGCATTATCCTAATACCTAAGCCAGATAAAGCTATTACAAGAAAGGAAAGTTACAGACCAATATGTCTCATAAACATAAATGCAAAAATCCATAACAAAATATTAGCAAATCAAATCCAACAGTGTATAAAATGAATTATACACCATGACCAAGTAGAATTTATTCCATGCAAAGTTGGTTCAACATTCAAAAATCAGTTAATACAATCTATCACATCAACAGGCTAAAGAAGAAAGATCATACAATCTTGTTAGATGCAGGAAAAGTATTTTCTAAAATCCAACATCATTCATGATAAGAACTTTTAGCAAACTAGGAATAGAGGGGAACTTTCTCCACTTAATAAAGAACATCCACAAACACATTTACAACTAACATCATACTTAATGGTGAGATAAAGGATGTCCCTCTCTCAGCACTCCTGTTCACCACTGTGCTTAAAGCCCTAGTTAATGCCGTAAGATAAGAAAGGAAATAAAAGGTATACAAAGCGGGAAAACTACAAAACTCTGATGAAAGAAAATAAAGAAGATCCAAATAATTAGAGAGATTCTCCATGTTCATGGATAGGAAGACTCAGTATTATTAAGATGTCAGTTCTTCCCAACACGATCTATAGATTGAATTAATTCCCAATAAAAATCCCTGCAAGTCATTTTGTGGACATCAATAGTAAAGGTTATATGGAAAAGCAAAAGACCTAGAATAGCCATCACAACACTGAAGAAGGACAAAGTTGGAGGACTGGCATGACCCAAATTCAAGAATTCTTGTAAAGTTACAGTAATCAAGACAGCATGGTATTGGTGAAAGAATAAAGAAGTAGATTAATGGAACAGAATACAGAGGTCAGAAATAGATCCATACAAATTTAATCAACTGACCTTTGACAAAAGACAAAGGCAATTCAATGGAGAAAGAATAGTCTTTTCAACAAACAGTGCTGGAACAACTGGACATCCATGTGCAAAGAAATAAATCTACACATAGACCTTTCACCTTTCATAAAAATTAACTCAAATGGATCATAGAACTAAATATAAAATGCAAAACTATAAAACTTCTGAAAGATAACATGGGAGAAGTTCTTGATGATTTTGGGTTTAGCAATGATTTTAGATATAACATTAAAAGCACAATCCATAAAATAAAAAATTGATGTGCGACTTTATTAAAATCAAAAACATCTCTTCTGTGATATTAAGAGAATGAAGAGGATGCATTTGTCAAGAGAATAAAAAACAAGCCAGACTATGAGAAAATATTTGCAAAACACATATCTGATAAAAGACATATCCAAAATATACAAAGAATACTTACAATTCAACAGTAAGAAACCAAACAACCCAATTTTAAAATGGGCAAAAGATCTGAACAGACACCTTACCAAAGAAGGTATGGAGATGGCAAGTAAGCATAGAAAAAGATGCTCAATATCAGATGTCAGTAGGGAACTGCAAATTAAAATAACAATGAGATACCACTACATAGCTATTAGAATGGCTAAATTTCATAACACTGACAATACCTAATGCGGGCAAGAATGCAGAGCAACAGGGACTCTCATTCTTTGCTGGTGGGAATGCAAAATTGTACAGCCACTTACGTTTGGCAAGCAGTTTGGGAGTTTCTTATAAAACTAAGCATATTCTTACTATGTGATTCAGCAATTGTGCCCCTTGGTATTAACCGAACTGATTTGAAAACTCATGTCCACACAAAAACCTGCACATGAATGTTTATAGCAATTCTATTTATAATTGTCAAAACTGGAAGCAAGCAAGATGACCTTCGATAGGATAAGCAAACTGTGGTACATCTCATATATAATGGAATACTATTTAGTGATAAAAAGAAATGAGCTATCAAGCCATGAACAGGCAGGGAGAAACCTTAAATGCCAAAGTGAAAGAAGATAGCCTGAAAGGTCACATACTGTATGATTCCAACTATATTACAGTCTGGACAAAACAAAATTATAGAGACTGAGAAGTTCGAAGGTTGCCAGGGGCTGGAGAGGGAAGGAGAGGGGCTGAAGGAAGAGATGAAGCATGGGATATTAGGATAGAGGATACAAGACATTATATGCATTTGTCAAAACTCGTAGAACTGTACAACACAAAGAGAGAACCTTAATGTAAATGATGCACTTTAGTTAATAATAATGTAGCAATCTTGGTTTATTAATTATAACATATAAATCACACTAATGTTAATAATGATAATAATAAAGGAAACTGTGCAGGGGAGAGGGAGCATATAGGAATTCTGTACTATCTGCTCGATTTTTCTTTAAATCTAAAACTGTTCTAAACAAATTAAGTCTATCAATTATTTTTTTTTTTTGGAAGCTGGCTGGTTTGGGGATCTAAACCCATGACCTTGGTATTACAAGGCTGTGCTCTAACCACCTGAGCTAACTGGTTAGCCAATTTTTAAAAAAAATAAAAAAATAAAAAAACACTGGACCTTGGAAATTAGTCCTTGATGGAACTAGTGACTAGAACCACTGAAAAAATGTTGTCACTCTCACTTTTTTCCCTCAATCTACTTTGACATTTCTTTCATGAGTTACGGAGTTTTAACATACAATAGATGCCATATGGCATTAATGTAATTTCAATTGGTAAAACTATGGAAAAGGTTAATGAACCAAAACACCCAAATAGGTAACACATTTCTATGTTATTTTTGAATACTGGATGATTTTTCTAAAATCAGCCACATAGAAACTCCAAGTTTAGGGCGTAAGAAAAACCTCACATTTTCTAAAATAGTTCACAGAGAAGATACTAAAAGTGTTACTCCAATTTCTGTTGTATTTTTCTGGCATTTTTTGCTCCATATTAATTTAACTAGAATTGACCAAGCTTAGAAATAAGCTGCTATTAAATATAAGCCGTTTACTTCTGCAGGCTCATGACCAGCCTATAAATGTATGTAGTCTTGCTTTTTAAGTTTCACATGCTAGGCTTCTAAAAACAAGGTACACCAGTTAGAAATAAAGAAATGAGTGAAAAAAAGGATGAAGAAAACATATCATTAGATAGATACAGATAGATAGACAGACATAGATTTTTTTCCCCAACAGCTATTACAAACCAGAGAAGACAATTAAAACGATTCACTCAAAGGGTTCTCAGAAATAAGAAGTGAGTATCCTTAACTGCTAGAAAATTTATGAGTCTGCAGCAGTTGACCATCCCTTCGCCCCATTAGCCCAAGTAGCTCTTATCATTTACCCTTCATTAGCTTTCCTGAACAACTAGTTGATATTAACCTTTTGGGCACTGTGATTCATGTAACTTATCATTTTTCCCTCTTCACATTTATTTCTAGAAAGCTGAGACTTAAATTTACGGTCTACCTCTATCAAACATAATAAATTTCATGTCATGTATTTTGTGTCATAGCCTTACCCTGGCTCCATCTTACTTTCCTACCTATATTTTCTCCTTTGCCTAAATGTTCCTACGTATTTTAATTGCACTGCATCTTACTTTTATTATGTAAGTTTTTGTAGATCACTTTAAATTATTTTGGGGACAAGGTAGGAAATAAGTAGGTAAGTAAATAAATAAGGAAAAGGAGAAAGAGAGAGAAGCTATACCTATCACTCAAGACAAAATATCATTTCAACAATATATTCTCACCAGTTTGAGTAGCAACTATAGAAATGTTTGCATTCAGGGGCCGGCCCGGTGGCGCACTGCTACAGTGCACCACTTGGGAGTGTGGCAGCGCTCCCGCCGAGGGTTCGGATCCCACATACAGACCGGTTCCCACTCACTGGCTGAGCGAGGGGCAGGCGCAGCACCGAGGGTTGCAATCCCGTTGCCGGTCCCGGCCCGGTACGGGCGTGACACTGAGGGTTGCGGTCAGTTGCCGGACACGAAAAAAGACAAAAAGGAAAAAAAAAAAAAAAGAAATGTTTGCATTCATGAATGGCCAGGACCTTGTTAGGGCCCTTGGTTGAATGTGCATATATAATCCTTCACAAATCACTCATCTTTTTACCCTTTTTCCACATCTTAAAAATTGGGGTCAAATGTACATAACTTTAAAATTAGGAGGCACTAATAAGGCTGGCTTCATCACGGCTCAGACCATGACAGTTTTCACATTGGATTCAGGAACAAGACACCCTTGAGAAACCATGAAAGTAGCTAAACAGAACGTATAGAACCACAGATGAGAACCTGTTTCTTAAATTCATAAAATTTTAAGAACAGTTTGTCTTGCAGAAGCTGCTGGGATTTAGAAACTTTTTTTTTTTACTGTGGACACACCAGGAATAATATCTGGTTCTTATAAGAGAATCTTGTGGGTCAGCATTTTTCATGCTATCATCTTGATGAATTGTTTCTAAGACATGATTCTTAGTCTTTTTTCATTCTTCTCTGTCTCCCAGGCTTTCATTTGGATCAGCCAAGTCTTGGTTGACTGGGAAATATTCTTACTTATTCAAGGTTCTCATAGCTAAGAAATGACACCTACCAAAAGAGGCATCAGGGTCACATTCTTACATCTTTTAATTCGCTCTTTATGAAAGAAAGCCTGATGGTATACAAGGAAGTAAAGTTCTACAATTTCTCCAAGGATCCACACATTAAATAGTTAAAAGTCCCTCCAGTTCACCAAATCATTCCACTTAACTAAAAACTTTTCTTTTTTAAAAAAAAGGTCTTTCTTCTAAGAGTTTATGGGGAGGCCACATGGATTACTCCAAATAGTCATGAGAAGAATGGCTTATATCTTAGCTAGTACAAAAAAAATCACTGAAACACTTGCCTTGTTGCTGTTTTCTCAACTTGAGAAATTTCATTTTTATAGTGTATGAACATAATTTCATGAATCAAGACTAAAGAGTTTCTTCTCTTAACCACTTACTGTTACTAACCATAGCTTAGGAAAATAAAAAATAGGCTTTTTGGGGACACATTGAATAAAAGATTCTGCTCCATAAAAAGGGAATGGCTTCATTTAAAGGTTTAAATGCAAACAGTCTGGCAGCGCCTTTATCTAATAAAAATTTGTATTTCTTTTCAATATACCTTTAGTTATTGGGGAAAAAAGAGCAAAACATCTAGAGGATCTTCTGTGGTTCTGTTAGGACAGTTAATGTATGCATTTTATGCAGTCTTGTCTTACCTGCTCTTCTTTCCCCTTTTAACCACTTAGACACTAAATTAGTATCCTAAGAAAGGTCAATCATCAGTAGTTTATGCAACCATTGTTACTGGAGGGAATTGTGTCTGTAACCTGCTATTAAAGATTTCCATTGCGCTTTATATTTCTGTAAGTGTGTCACAGCCAAGGCTTTAGTGATTACAAAAGATACAGACTCTTCTTCCCCCATGGTTACTGAAAGACACATTTCCATCCTCTTTCCCCTCACTAATGAGAAGTACCAGATCTGAGTTCACACACATATATACCCTCCCAAGGCCTTATTCATTCATACACTCAATAAGTACTCACTGAGCATTCATTATGACAATTTTCTTTTTACTTTTTACAGATAGAGAGCCATGAGACTCACTGTTTATATTCTCTTGTGAAAGATAAGGTAAATCTGAAGTAAGAAATCTCAAACCACAAAGGCTTGGGCTATTGCTTCTCCTGCTGAGCTACACCACAGTCTCTAAAGACAGGTATCCAATTCAAATTTCGACTTGTTTGAGACCTAAATTATCCCAGGCCCCTGACATTATGTGAAGTCAGCAACATTAACCACTTGCTAGAAAACTATTTAAAGACTATTTTTGAGGCACCTTAGCCATCTCATTAGATTGATTGCACTTGTATAGGATATACCTTTTTTTCCACTTAATATTTACCGAATACACACTGCTAGACTGTGAATAAAGCATGCAAACAACATGGACCCTAGGTCCTAAAGGCTTGCAATATCCAGTGTGATAAAATATTAGATGACCTACCTCATTTGAAAAGCATAAACTACCATATAGATATGAAAACACATTTTGTTCTGAGAATCTTTTACGCTTAAGTATACATAGTATGCTTGGCAACAAATCATAACAAATCTGTAAAGTGCCTCAAGTTGTTTCAAATTTTTAAAATCTATGTTCTAATTTAATTCCCCTCTTCCTTGTCTATCACTGAAGGTGAGTGTGTGTGTGTGTGTGTGTGTGTGTGCACTCATGCACACACGTGTGCATACAGTAGCTAAGGGAAATATTATTTCCCCAATTTGACAGATGAGGTAATTGAAATTAAGATAGCTCCAAGTACATCTATGTGGTGAATGTTAGCAGCAATAGTACACAGGACTCCTGGCTATCTGTGCAGTGCTTTTTCCATTATGTCCATCTCCTTCAAATGAAAATATTGCATAGCACTTAAAGATCAGCTTTAGGTAAAATAAAAACTAGCATCCTTGGAGCATTTACCAATTGGCAGGCAGTGTTTCAAGCATTTTACGTGAGTTAATTCAAATAATTTTCAGAACCCCCCTATGAGATGACTACACTATTGTATACATTTTATAGAGAAGAAAACTGAGGCACAAAGAGGTTAGGTAACTTGCCAAAGATTATACAGCCGGTAAGTAGAAGAGCCAAGATTTGAATACAAGCAGTCTGGATCCAGAGCTTGCCCACTAAACTACTATGCAGTAATTCCTTGAGTGGGTAGCTTGTCTATTTTTCTTTTTTCTTTTCCTTTTGATTCACCTCTAAGTAAACTTAATACTTCAGTTTTTTGGCTACACAGGGTCTACTAAATATTTCAGGAAAATAGCTCCACGACTGGTAAGATGTGAGGAAGGAGGCAAAAATCTGAATGATTCCAACTACTTACCAAGAACAATAGTTCCCCAGAAAATGCATTGCCTGTGGTGTCTTATGGTTATAATTAAATGAAAATTATAAGAAAATAAGTGAAAAAGGTCAATACCGTGCATTTCCTAGGGATTGTTGATATGGGTATGAAATCTAATGGCTCTCAGCTCTGACCGTAAAACTATGGTATTTAACTGAAAAGCTAGCCTTTGCAAAAAGGCTAGGCCCGCCCTCCCTTGAGCCACTGTTCCTTCAGAAGGCTACTGGCAGAGACAGGACCCAAGGGCCAGGATCTTGCCAGTTTCTTGGGACTCAGTCTCCTACAGGGTACTTCAACACATGAAACACAAGGAAGGTGAAAGCCAGGGGACTCACGAAGTCTGCCATGATTAACTCAGGGGGAGCTCCATGATTAACTCAAGGAGCTCTGGTAGCAGGCAATGACTTGGCAGGATGGTAAATACCACCATAGGAACTCTAGCCAAATTCAGTGGCAGGTGGGAAGGGGTGGCACACAAGCAAAGGTCAACCATGTCGCTTTCCCCTGAGCTTGTCAAAAGGAAGGAACGTTTCACCTTTATTAAACTGCCCTTGTATTCTATAAACTTTATAAAATAATTTTTGCCTCTGCATTAGTACTGAGGGTGTGTGTGTGTGTGTGTGTGTGTGTGTGTGTGTGTGTGTGTGTGTGTGTGTGTGGTATGAGTCTATGTTAGCGAATAGGGTGGGAGAAAGAATAAATCTCCAGGATTATGGTCATAATATAACAAAATAAGTTAGTTGGTAGGAAAATTACAGTGTTACTCTAAGGGAGTCCCTAGTGAAGCTGGGCATGTTAGTTTCTGACTCCCTCAATTTTTTAACAAAGCCATCAAGGCACTAAAACAACCATTATGATTTGCAATTATGAGTTAACTGCTGGAGACTTTGATAAATGCTTCTCAAAACGTCTGTAATGTTTACATGCAGAAGGGGAAATGTTTCACAATTTACTGAGCATCAAGTACCTAAAGTAAAGAATTCTTCCTCCAAGAACTCCAGAGTAAGTAAGGGTGACTCCATGGATCTTCTCATGAATCAAACTTTTCATTCTTCTTCCAGCAGGTGTTTGACAATCTCTTTTTGATATTGCCTTTCTTTTATTTAAAAAGAAAATTATTGTCATGTATCCAAAACTACAGTGTGTACATACCTGAGTATTGCCTATGATGTCTCTCCTCCTTCATACCCTACTTTACCCCTTCTTTCCACCTTAATTTTTGACGAAGAACCAATCCTACTGGCACCTAGAATGGTGAGATACAGTAAAAAAAAGAGACACCTGGGCCAAGCCCGTGGCGCACTCGGGAGAGTGCGGCTGGGAGCACAGAGACGCTACCGCCGCGGGTTCGGATCCTATATAGGGATGGCTGGTGCGCTCACTGGCTGAGCGCGGTGCGGCCAGTCTCAAAAAGGACAAAAAAAAAGAGACACCTGCACTGCTATGTTCACTGTAGCACTATTCACAATAGCCAAGACATGAAAACAACCTAAGTGTCCACTGATGGATAAATGGATAAAGAAAATGTGGCATATCCATACAATGGAATTATTGAGCCTTTAAATAGAAGGAAATTCTGCCAATTGGGACATGGACAAATCTGGAAAAAATCATGCTAAGTGAAATAAGCCAGACATACAAGGACAAATACTACATGATATCACTCTTATGAGGAATCTAAAGTACTCGAATTCACAGAAGCAGAGTGGAATGGTGGTTGCCAGAGGCTGGGGTGAGGGCAAAATGGGGAGGTATGAGACAATGGGTACAAGGTTTCACTTACACAAGATGAGTAAGTCCTAGAGATCTACTGTACAACACAGTGCCTATAGTCAACAATGCCATATATACATAAAATTTTGTTGAGAAGGTAGGTATTATGTTGTATTTGTATCACACACACAAAAATAATAAACTAACAGGATGGCAGAAACTTTTGTAGGGGATGAGTATGTTTATGGCATAGATTGTGGTGATGACTTCACAGGTGTATCTCTAGACTCATTAAGTTGCACACACTAAATATGTACAGCTTTTTTTGTATATCAATTACACCTTAATAAAATGGAAAAACACCACAGTACCAGCATGATCTAGGAGGCAGGTCATGTAATTTCTCTAGGCCTGAATAAAGTATTAATTGGTACCTATTTGCACCAAACCAGCTAAATTCTGAGGCTTGGCTACTACCTGAATTCTGGTCTACAGCAATTGTTAGGGGCTTCAGCAATTATCTGAAGTCTAAAAACCTAGTGCAAATTCAAAGAAATGATTTAGAGAAACATCTCTTTTATTAAAAACTCAATTGTACTTGTTTTTTAAAGGGACAAATTATCTTAAGACTCAGGGCTGGGTGGTTAGCTGAGTTGGTTAGAGTGTGGTACTGATAACACAAAGGTCAAGGGTTCTGATTCCTCTACTGGCCAGCCACCAAGAAAAAGAAATCTTAAGACTCCAATATATAAAGGACATTCAACAGTTATTTGTAGTAAATGCCAGATGCCCTGCATCTAAGAACAGACTACCTTCCTCCATAAAGCAGTGACTTTGCTGGCCAGAAGGGCTGTCTGTATTGTACTAGAAAAAAATCACATGCGCAGTTCATGATTAAGGACCAGATAACCTAATGGAATTTGACCTGAATGACCTTCAGCAGTTGATCATTTTAACAAAATGTGGAGAGGATTCAATGGGAAGTTATAAAAATGAAGAGCCAACAATTGAAATAATCCTAGAATTATAACCTGGAAGGAGAGAGGGTATGGTCAGAAAGACATGCAACCACTCCCACAAATATAAATGCTTGATTCAACTTCCCCATTTTGTATTGTCTGAGTACCTCTGGCAACCGTCATACGCAATATTACAATCTGAGAAAGCCCCAGGTCCTGACCATGACAGGAACCAAGCCCCCCAGTGCTATCTCACTTATAGGATCAGTGACGAGGTCACTTTTTGAAGCCATTTGTCCCCAAGTTTCTAACAAACTACAAGTCTTTATTTGCACAAGACCAAAATCCTTGCCACTACCTTCCCATTGCTATTCCAGATAAGAAGAAAATCTGAGCACAGGATCTTCCTCATAGGAGGATGCATTGCTGTTTCCTCTAGGAGTTTCACTCTCAATAGCTCACAGTGAATTTTCTTCCTCCTAACTCCCCCATCCTTCACCCCCCTAAGTGCAATGTAATGTTTTCTGTTTTTTTTTCCTTTTTGTCTTTTTTCGTGTCCGGCAACGGATCGCAACCCTCAGTGTCGCGCCTGTACCGGACCGGGACCGGCAACGGGATCGCCAACGGGATCGCAACCCTCGGTGTTGCTCCCACACCTCGCTCAGCCAGTGAGCGGGAACCGGTCTGTATGTGGGATCCGAACCCTCGGCGGGAGTGCCACCGCGCTCCCAAGCGGCGCACTGTAGCAGTGCGCCACCAGGCCGGCCCTAGTGCAATGTAATGTTTAAATATGGGAGGGAACAGGGGAAGTGGTGAATCAGAGGAAGATAGTTCCATCTAGACAGATGGACAAGGGACAATATACACTCTCAAGGCGCAATCCATGTGAAGAGAACTTCTGCAGGAAAGAAAATCCAGCTGTTGGCCAGGCAGCCCCATTTATGTCTGCTCTCGGTACACTGACATTTTCTGGGTTCAAAGGAAACAGCGCCTGAATTTCTAAAAGGTCTGGGCACTATTTTAAAATAATGCTTGGAGTGATCTGATGTCTAAAGTGGCTTTCTGCCAGTCTTCTGCCTTGGACACAGTACTACATTCAAGAGAGATTATTTTAAATGGACATTTAAAAAATGGTACATGGCTGTAATTTGGAAATGTGCCTAGAAAAGACTGATTTTGAGATTGAGCATTTTAAACAAAATCTCTAAAATACAAGTTACAGTCGCTTTCCCTAATGGGCCTTCTGATCCTGCCGCTTAGCACTTTCCTTAAATATGCCTGGGGGCCCACTTGGGGAGGACTCAGGGGTGTTCCGCATTCCAATGCAAAGGAAGACACAGCACAATTGCACTGTGTCCTCCTCAGCTGACCTCACTAACCTGACATACGCTATAAATTCCAGCTCGTGTGATCTAGAACAGTGGGGTGGACATCACTGTAAATTTAAAAAGAGAAAGATGAAGGGAAAACCCTCAAATGGAATATGAATGTAAATGATGTTCAAATAAGCCCTGTAACAGACCCGTAATTAGCTTATCCCATTCGTATGCTGTCTTTAAGCTTTTCAGAACTGTTCAGATCTGAATTTTTCCTACAGAGCAAGTTACCAGTATTCATATACACTGACAAATCATAATATGACTCTTCCCTGTGTCCCCTTCTTTTTGCTCTACTGAATTTTCAGTCTCCTTTCCCTGTGCCTCTTGAAGAATGCCAGGCGGAGGTCAGTGAATGTTGCCATAAAAAGAAAAAAACAAAAGAAAAGCTTACCTGCCATTTCTCACTGCTCATTAGAGGAAAAGTACAGTTGTATACAGTACAACTTTTTAGCCAAGGAGTTATGTTGGTCAGCTCACATACTGGCTTGCAAACATGCTTCCACAAAATGAGTTGGGCCAGATGAGAACATTAATTTATTTGAGCATATGTATGTCAGTACTGATAGTAAACAAAGTACTGGTACATCATGCCAGCACACACCACCAACAAAAAAGGTCTGCTGCTTACAAGCAACCACATGAGCAGATTCACCATGATTGGTCCCAACCTAGCTGGAATCATGTCTCTTTCATCAGCTCATTTAGGCCAATGTCATTAGGCTCATTAGGCCAATCATACTCTGTCCCTCCACAAATGCTATGTGTCCTTTTTCCATTAAATTAAAATGAAAGTTGTTTGTTCTAAGAATGCCATGGCATCATTGGAGACAGTGCTGATAATGACAAACCAGGTTCAGTATCACTGGTTAAGACGATGTCAGCAGACCAGTTTTATAATGACTAAATAACGGTTACAACAGCAATGACAATGACAATAGTAACGACAACTGATATCTGCATAGCATATTCATTTGGACCATGTACTATTCTAAACCCCTTACATTTTATTAATTCATTTAATCTTTGCAACGACACTATGAGATAGGTATTATTATTCCCACTTTATAGATGAGAAAACTGAGGCTTAGGGAGCAGAACTGACTTCCTCAAAGCCACACAACTAGTAAGTGGTGCAGAGCTGGAATTCAAAGTGAGCTCTTAAGCACTCCTCTCTAACGTCCGATATGGGAGACTAGACATTCTCCCTGGAGGAGAGGTGATGGTAGTTTGAAATGGCATATTCACTATCACTGAAATTTCAAATAACATAAAAAGAGGGCAAAAGATTTTTAACTTTACTAAGAGAGTACATGAGTTAGTCACGAAGGCAGAGTCCAGGTGGCCTGCATACCAAATGTAAGGAAGGAATAGTATAAACTTACAGAGAAGCACAAAGCTAGACTAAGAAAATGACTCAATAACTAAGTAACTGAACTAACTCAGAATTGAAACCAAAAAAAATGAGAATAAAATAGAACAAACTCTATTTTGTTCATCGAGTGGGATTTTTTTTCTGGGATGAACAAACTCCCTTGGAAAATTAGAAGAATGGCATTTTAATCTGACCTGGTTCAGAAAATGTCAGCTCTTGCACACTAGTGACAGTTCTTTCTCCATTAAAAAATATCAAAACAAAGGAGAAAGTTAATAAAGTGAACATAACAAAAGAGCAATGTGAAGGGCTCTACCTATGGAGTATTTTCCATGTGGCAGAATAATAATCAAGTGGGCCCTTCATCTTTGATTTTCATTCTTGGTTTCTGATACATTCTTTCAGTGCTTTATCTCTGCTTTGATGAGTAATTCAGAGGAATTCTTCATGATTTGTATGAGCACCGTCCTGCCTCAAATAAACCACCTGTCACCTGAGGTAGGTCATTTTCCCTCTCTGGCCCTCAGGGAAATAGGACTAGCTTAGTGCTAAGATTCCTTCAAGCTCTATAATTCCATAATTTTGTGCTATTTCTTGATAGTTACTTGTTGGATACTATTACACATCAACTCCAATACCAGTATACTTTAGTATTTTACTAAGGCACTGTACAAACTCATACACAACACACACAAAAAACATCAGACTCAGGCAAACATACACAGAAAACATGAAACGGGGTTTTGCTTTTATTTTGTAAAATTTTTTATAGAAACAGAGGGAGTTCATTGGCTAGAGTATGCTGGCAATCTGGCTGCTGAAACCTCATTAGGTCCAGAGTCTGGCCTTCAGTACAAGAAGAGTATATGCTTCTCTCAGGGGTGTGGATTCACATCAACCAAGCTCACTAGGGACCAGGTTTAAAATTTAAAAATGCCCAGGGTTTGGAGGCTCAAAACTCAATTCTGACAATGTCCCACATTGGTTGAACCCACACTATCAAGTCCTCCAAAGACTGTAGGAATAAGTTGAACACCAGTGTACCCATTTATAATGATACATATAATTCATGGGACAACGGATCCTCACATAATCTCCCTACTAGTAAATAACATGGGAAGCCAAATTATAATCCAAAGCTTGTTTAATGACCATGGAATCAATGTCGACTCAAATTATAAGATTTGCATGTCTAATTATGGCATCATATTAAAATATATCTCTATAAATAAGATATTATAAACAAAACACTATAATAATAGCTAACATTTATTGAGGAATTACTATGTTCCAGGCACTGTGCTAAATATATAAATGATCTCCTTTTAGTATCACAATGGCCCTATAGGACAAGTACTATTATTTAAATTTCCATGTTACAGACAGAAACTGAGGCTTTAAAAGGTGTTGCCACTTGCCCAAAGTAATAAAGCAGGGGAGTAGTAGGCATGAGAATATGAACCCAAATCAGTCTGGGTATGGAACTTCACTTGTAACCACTTTGCTACATTCCCTCTGTGCCTAGCCCAGGGCCCCTAGAAGACAGTTTCTTTCCTGGTTGGACTGCACTGATCACTGCTACTATCTTTCTCTGTGACTCTCTCCTTTTCATCTGCTTTCTTGACTGACAGCCCCCAGCCCCCACTCCTTGATTGACACATTCTTTCTTCAACTGTGTTAACACTGTCAATCAGGCTACTGTCTGGTCTTTTTTCCTCTAGGAGCCCTTAAGTCTGTCTCTGTCTCAAGTCTCACCCTCTCTCTTTCTGAAATTTAAGAAATAAAGTTCAAAGAAGTAAAGTAATAGTCACCCAGATTCCCGCCAACTATTATCAACAATAGTTAACTTTCAGCAATTTGCTTCCAGTCTTTCTTCTACATTTATACTTAACAAAATTAGACAATAGTACATGATACTTTGTTCATTGGTAATTCAGTCTCCTGAAAGGAAATTTGCATAGCTCTGTTCTCATCCATAACTTGTTGATTTTCCAGCTTGACTATTTCATTTTTCTTATTTTCAGGCCCCTCTAAGTTGCTTCCATGTCCCAACTACACATTACCAAATATGAGATCGATATAAACAGTCAGGCAGACAGACTAGCCAATCTTATTAACATTACAGCCCAAGATCGTGCCCTCTGTCTAACCTGCCTAACTTTCTTAATTGTCAAAAAAAAAAAAAAATCCATTTCCACATAAAAGATTGCAAAAATTGGTATTGTGTAAGGGTCAATGGCTACACAGTTTTTCTTCAACAAACCAAAAGGATGTATATATTGACAAGGAAATCACAGGGTTGGAGATAAACAATTCTTTACATGGGTGACTTTGGCAGAACTGAGAGCGTCACTTTGAAAAAGAGAAATCTTGGAAAGAGAAAAGTAATCCATTAATAAGGCACCTCTGGACATCTCTGAGACTCATAGGCATAATTCATAATATCTGATAACTAGACCATTTAGTATTTATTTACTTCAAAATGAAAAATTAAAAGAGACATTGGTTTATGGGTTTAAAGATAGATGCACACTTGAAACTATTTTAAAAGGTTATCTGTGGAAAGGATAAAACCACAAGGTTGATGGAAAATAAAAAGCCTCCCAGAAGGGAAAAACTGTGGTGTACATGGCAAATATCAACAAGTGAGCACAGTGAACAATGGTCAAAGAAATCTTTTCTATCAAATCAAAGAAGCCTTTTTCTGTCTGGTACATTAAACTTCTAGGGTTATAATTATTGAGTTATTTTTATAGTTTATCTACTCCAAATATATCTTTCTAATGATATATATAGCAGAAAACTTAGGAAATGTTGAAAACTAAATTCATTGCTATTTTTGATCAAAACATTCTCAAAGAATCATCACACAGATTATAGTGTACAAACCAAATGACTGGCGCCCCCTCCTGGCCTTCTGAGGAAGGAATGACATAAAACACTGCTTATGCCTTAGCCTTTGCAGTATCCTTCTCGGGGACCACACTTGGTCCATCTCTATTATGCATAGATCCACAGTGAGTCTTGCTGCTAGTACTTGGTGCCATCACCTTCATGATGCCCATATTCTTGTTGGCTTTCAACTGGAGTAGCAAAATGCACCTATACAGGTTATTGCTGTGTGTGAAAAATCATCAAGTGAAGAGCTCCCCATTAAATATACCACTAATGCCAAGAACCCTTCACTGTCGCTCTTTATTCTTTGTTGTCAGCTCTCTATGAGTCATTTGTGCTGAACATCCCAGCTCCTTCAGATCCACCTCCATCTACCTGTCTCTCTGCCCACACTGTCTGCCTATTATCCCTTTCCAGTCATTTTCCTCAGCCCTAGAAGTGATAGCGAAAAAGTCAAAAGAATACTGGGTCAGGTGCATCCCCAATATCTCTTTCTCTAAGAGACATTTCTGTTCTAATCACAGTTCATGCATTTACTCTCATCCTTTTACAGTAATAAGTGTACTCAAAAATTAGAGCAGAAAGTAGGCAGTCACATCTTTCATTAATGCATGGATCACAGCCATTCCAAGAACTGAAATCTTATTTTTATTTCCCTGGTTTCAACTCTTCTTTATCCACTCCTCTCTTTGTTTCCACTCCTCTTTAGTCCCCTCTTACCTGAATTCCAAATCTCAAGCAATTCTTGCAAGGTAGGTTTCTGCTCCTACTGATGCCTTCCTGCCTGCCCTGGACCTTTGGACCCCGAGTTCTTGACCTGAAATTATGACCTCATGGTACCCACCTCCCTCTGAATCCTGACTCCAACACACTTGCTGGACTTAAAACCTTGCCAATATCTTATGGTTGGGCCTGACATCCAGAATTCTGATTTCAGAATGCCAAAGCCTAACACGAAAATATTAACATCAGATTCTTCTTACCAATTCTGTTTATTTTCATCTAGCATTTAGATTAGAAATTTTTGATATTAGAATTACAGATGTTGAAACCTGAAAGGGACCTTAGAAATCATCTAATTTGGTGACTTCTAAACATTGTCGTTCTGTAAACCTATTATAAGAATCTCCTGGGGTGCTTGTTAAATGTACATATTCTTAGGCTCTACTACAGACCTATAAATTCAGAGTTTCTAGCCACTGATCCCAAGAATCTACATTTTAACAAGCTCCCCAAGTAAATTTGATGAAGAGCCAGATCTGGGCACTCTGATTATCAAAACCCTCCATTTTGCAGATGAGGAAACTGATAGGGCAGGAACTAAAACCCAAGTCTCATGAGCCCCAGTTTTTTGTTCTTTCCATCATACCACTTTCTCTCCTGCTGGGAGAGGTATTTTGGAACTGCCTTGCATAAGAGCTAGTTATTAAGTCCATTAGCAATAAAAGCTTGTTTTGTAAAGAACACAGTGGCCTATCTGTTGAACTCTCTCAAAACCTTACTTTTAAAAAGGTTGCATACTACCAAAGACAGTCATCTCATGGTGACAAGCATTAACTACTGAAGATTTATCATTTCTCCCCCCCAAACTCTCATGGGTCAAAAGCAGGAGAGACTGTTGAACGTTTCAGCAGTGCATTGGAGCCTGAGAACAATAATATTGGGATGATTAGTTGTGCTAGCTGAACTACGTATTACCCCCTTTATGTAGATGATAGAAGGCAAATTAAGAGCCAAAAGTAGAATGGAAGAGAAACAATAACAAAGAAGGAACTAATAGGTCCTGGCTCCTCAGACAGACCTCTTTTTTAGTTGCTTGTGGTTGAGCTAAAACTTACATGTAACCAGTAGAATAGATTCTCACAAAGAACTTTTTCCATTACAGATAAATAGTTTGGAAATCAGATTAGTAATGGACCCACTTAGCAACTGACATTAATTGAAAGAGCAGTATGATTATTAGATATTATAAACAACTGAGAATTTAAGATAGTTTTCACGTACTTTTTGGCCTGGGCAGGATGAACATACAGTCTATTATAGCATTGTCGTGATCTCCCTCTTGGTAAAAATGTAAAAGGTCACTTTAGACATAGCTAAATATGGTAACCAAAGACATGCAAGAGACACTCAACCAAAAATATCAGGTTGTCTTCTTGATCTGGGACTGCTTGGATGCTTCTGAGAGCTTGGTTTGAATATAATAACATTTTAGAGCCCATGGAAGATTTGGGAAATAGCAGGTGGGACTCTGAAGAGTCATATAAAGATATGACAAAGGCACTGGGCATCTATAAGTGATCAGTGAGGACATCAAAAGTATTTGGATATGAGTTTAGCCACATTCAAACACTATGTGGTTTGGGAAGCACACTTGTATGGCAGTTACCTACGAAACCACAGGGCCTCAAAGCTTAGGAGTCCATGCTGTGTGTGGAGTTGTTAGGATTAAGAAATTTTAGTGGTTGTCTCTACTTTTCAACCCATTAGTTCACTTGGAAAAAGAGGACAATTACACAAACTTCCAAATGAATGAAAAAGAATCGGTGGTCTACCTATCTTGGTCTCTTTCCCCCTCTGTGCTCCCATAGTCCACTGTGTAGACCTCCCATACTAAATTGTACATACTGAAATGTAAGGGCAGTTGATACTTACAAATCCATCTCCCCCACTAGACCACAAGTGAGCTGAAGGCAAGGACTACGTGTTCCCTTCACTTTAACTCCAGTGTGCAGACAGGCTCTCGGTACGTAGGAGGCTCTCGGTACGTAGGAGGCTCTCATGAATGTTTGCTAAATTAATGGACGAATGAATGAACAAATGGATGAGAAATCAAAGGACGCTGCCTAGACATCGTGGATGGCTCACACTGTTCTAAAATGAACGTTAAAAAATGAAAAATTGACTTAATCCATCAACTGGTTTGTCTACATGACACCAAACAAGCAATCTGCTGGTTTTTTCCTCCCTGCAAATACCAAGACATTTTGGGTTATGCTGCCACTCAACCAAAGCTGAAGGACATGAAATACCTTAGGCTACTGCACAAGACTTGAAAAATTCACACGTATTCTGCCTTTAGTTTTCTACCTCCTAGAAATATGGTCTGCAATTACACTTGGTGATTTGAAAAAGTCTTCACTGTCAAAGGAAATCACAAGGACTTTATTAACATTATCTCATAGCTGTAAGGCAATAGAAAATTTTACTGATGAGGAAACAATTACTAAGGAGGCTAAGTGACTTACTTAAAGTTATTAAGTTAATATTTGACTCAGTTAACATTTGACACTGTTGACATTTTCCTTGCTAAATTGCTTTCCCTTGACTTCCATGACACTAAACTATTCTCACTCTTTTCCTCTTCTTATGAATTTAAGCTTCTTTACAGAAGAATGAATCTAATGTTAAATCCAATGATTTGCATCACTACAAATTGTCTTTAACAATGTGTTTATATATGTGTAGCTGTGTTTACATATTTTGATGTTCTTTTTCATGTACAGAGACATTTGTAGTATAGTAGTTAAGAGCACAAACTCTGGAGCCACAATACATTCTTCCATATCCTGGCTCTGCCACGTGCTAAATGTGTGACCTTGGTCTAGTCACTTAACCTGTATAGGTAGGGAATCCAAAGTACAGAAAGGTTAAGTGACTGGCCCAAGGTTACAGATTTAGCACGTGGCAGAGCCAGAATCTGTTGTGAGGGTTACATGATAAAATACATATGAAGTGCTTAGAACAGTGCCTCGGATATAATAAGTGCTCAATCAATGTTAACTATTATTAATAACATTATTTCATATACACATTTCCATGTAGCTATGCAATGTTCCACTGTGTTAATATGTCACACCTTGCTTAGTTAATTTCATCTTGCACTGTTTTAGGTGAGTTCATAGGAATTTAGAAAATTACTGAAAATGAAAAAAAAAAACGGAATGAATCATATTCTTAATTTTTTTAATTCAATGTCTTTCTTCCCTCTCCCTCCACATCCTGGTCTTTTTCCCCCCAGGCCATTGCTACAATCCTCGCCTAGGCACTCTAGCACCTCACAATGTTTTTTTTTAATGGGAGCATGGTGAACTAATAAAGCCCCCACCAAAGTGGAGTAATGTGGCACTAGATCACAACACACCTATCAATGTCTCACACAGGGTGCCTTTCTATAATGCCATATGGATGGATAAAATGAAATGGTTATGGAGACCACATGGAAGAGGAGGCTGGAAGCAGGCTGGGGCCAGGCTGGGGAGGGACCAAGATGCCATGTTAGGGAGTTTAGGTTTGATCTTGCAAACTAGGAAGAGCCACTAAATTTCTCTGATCTTACATAAATGCGATTAGTACAAAAGCTATCTAGAGGGTAGAAAAGTAGTTTATAGCTTCTTTACTATTCAATAGTATCGTTCACTTCTCTTTAACCTTAAGAAATATTTTTAAGTTGTATTTTGAAACTGCCCCTGCCACAACTATTACAGAGTATCCCTTTTCTTACTTGTCCCTCTTACAAAAAGTCTTCTTTAAATGTATAATATTCACTTTTCTACTTTGTTTTAATAACAGATTCTGGTTTTCTAGAGGACCCAGCCATACCTCATTTTAAATGCCACACAGTCTTATAATATTTAAGAGAAATGACTGGTGTCCAAGATTACCCTGCCTCAAAGACAGGTAGTTGCTGGTGGCCTGGGAAGCCTGGATCTGAGCTAATTGTGAGTTCCAGCTGGTCAGTTTCACAATAATTACCCAAGTCTGAAAACAATCCATGGGAACATACAATTACCTACCAACCTGCTTTTGCAAGGCTGGACCTGCAGTTTAGTGACAGCCACCCTTCAGAAATGTGGTCCTTACCTAGCCTAGGAACAAAGCGGGTTCTATTGCTAGTGGTCTAGGAGGAGATCAATGGGCAACCTCATCACCTCAATCAAACCCCACACACCCTACTTGGGCTGTTGTTATCCCAAAGGGAAAGAGAAAAACGAACTTGAGTACTTCAATAAAAACTTCCAAAAAGGAGGCACCAAAGGATTTCTGTTTTAGGATCATTACAGTACAGGCATAGTGAATAGCAACTCATCAGAAACCTTTCTCCATAATGGCTTATTCCAGATAACTTTGTTTTCCTCCTATCTTAAGCCCTGTGGAATTGCACTGTTTTCACTGACTTATTGAAAATTATTTCAGAAACGATGTTCTTGGTATGTGAGATATTGTATTTCCTCAATTACAGCCTTGCATTTTGTTTCTTTTTAATTCTATATTTTTTATTATTTTTCTTTCTGAATCGATCCTCTGTATCTACAAAGGTAGCTTTACATCTTCTTTCCCACCTGCCTCATTGATGAAGAAGGGTTCTCTGGCAATACAGGCCAGAAGGAAATCTCTCTTGGTCTCATTTCCTTTACTTTAAAAGCAAATCCACTTGTCTGCCACATCCACAAAAATGTAACAGGAATGTTTTTCTGCCACATTAGTCAATCTCGATGCAGGAAGAGTGAAAGGCCAGGCCAGATGGTGACTGTCACAGCTGGCTGGCTACACTGCTAGGATCACAGAGGCTAGAGCTGAGCCAGGTGTCAGGGCTCAAAATGAGGCAACTAGGGACTCCATGAAATTACTTTAAGGCCATGCTGACAGGAGACCAATAAAGCACCTTTTCTACAAACTGAGAAAACAACTTGCAACACTGTCTATCTTTACTAGCTGACTTCTGTTTGTAAAAGGTGAACTCCAGATGGTTTGGCAGAAGTGATACATTGGAGTAGATCTCTTTTCTAAAACCCTCAGACAGTGCTGATGAAGTGGAAACGAGATGCAAGCAGTGGGAAGGTAAGGAAGAGGCAAGTTGGAAGTAAGGAAACTGGACAAGACCAGGAAAGTGCAATAGCCAAAGCAACGCTTACCTGCTTACCCTTCACTTCTGTGTTCAGTGAGTGCCTGCTCTGTGGCACACACTGTGCTAATGGTGCCAAGAGCATGAAAGAGAATCAGGTACAATTCTTATCCTGAAGGAACTTCCTGTCTGGTATGAAACCCAATCTCGATTATGCCTTCAACAGCTTATTTAGGGTTCCTGGGGACTTTAATGTTCTCCACACTTCTGAGGACAGAAATTTGTAACTTCTTTTGAGTCAGAAGTGCTGCCATTTGCAAAGATCTCCATGTATCATGCGAACCACAGCGACTCATCAGAGAGCCCATTCCCAAACTAGCAATTGTGCCAAAAGGAGACAGCCCTAAATGCTACCAGAGGGATCCTACTTATTGAAGATCCCGGGCATTCCCTTCCATCTCTGGTAGACAGAGTACTAGCTCTAAACCTCTGGCCCAGCACCAAAGCAACATTCTGGCTAATTACTTACCATGCATACTCACATTGTCTGCTAGGGGCTGGGACCTTCATCATAATTACTGCCACTTGCTAAATTTCACCTCTATGGAAAGTATAATAAAAAAGTGACTATCTGAGAAGCACTTGTTAGAGTAATCAAGCCTGAAACTCTATGACAGAAATGAAAATCTGAGGTTGCCATTTAGTGAACAGAAGGAAAAGGCCTGCCCAGCATAGCAAGCCAGTTACCTGTGGAAGCCCTCAGCACTCCACCTGTTTTAAGTCACAGAAACACTCTGCCTCTCAGTATGTCTCTTTGCATTTCCTATCCCATATTTCTGCCCACCCCATTCTATCCTTTTTCCTTCCCTCTTGTTCTTTTCATTTTTTCCATTACTTCTTCCTTATCCCCTCCTAGCACCTTACTTTAAAACAGAAGTCAGGACTAGACTCAGAGCAGTCCCTGTTTATATATGGCTGCCTGATGGAGTATGCATGTCCATTCCAACTTGAAACACAAATTTTGGATCACCCTCTATCAGATTACCTATGCCACTGCTCCCCTCCATTAGCACTGACAACTAATACATGACCATAGAGATTTAGACTAAATGCCTATCATATAAACTTGTGTGCCTAATTCCCATGGTTACAGATGGAAATCTGCCACAAAAATAGGTGTTACATCTACGCAAACAAGCTGCCAGAGCTTTTGACTCAGGCACTAATAAGGCAGGTTAGTAGAAGTCAGTTCTGAGAGTTCATTAGGCCAGTAGAGTTTGACTGTTGTCAAGGGGTCAGTAAACTGGGGGTGGACAGAGAGACATGTGTGACCATGACAGATATCAGACAAAAAGAAAAAGAAAAAAAAATCCAAAGTTCAGGTGTCTTAGGACTCAGCTTGGTCAGGAGAGCCCAAGCAGATAGAAGACAGAGAGCCAGAGACCCTACACCTGCGGGTGTTGGAACCACAGCAACCCAAAGTACAACCTTCCTTCCTGATCTGAACTTCTGGACAGCATTTCTAGGAGCTATTTAACAGCTACTACCATTCACAACAACATAAGTTGTGTTTTAAAAGATGTCAAGCAATTCTAGACCACAGTATAATATAGTTTGCAAAGCTTTGGGATTTTCTTTAAAATGAGATGGAAAGTGTTTTACAGGGCCTAGAAAGATAAGCCAGCGTATGTCAGGATCCTCAGATGAATGACCTTGCTTTCAAGTTTTTATTAGCAAAGTTAATTAAGCAAAGTGGGTGACTGGATGCTTGATACTGATGCACTTCGGTGCCTTGCTTTGCCTTCCCCTTTTTCATGCCGGCCCCGCAGCTGAGCAAGAGTCCCTTTAAAAACAAAAACACTTTATCCTTTCCATCTAGCCAGCAGAAGGCCCCTTTGGCCTGAGAGGTGGTGCTATCATTCTCCAGCATGCCCTAGAGTGAGACAGATGTCTGAAGAGGGCTTCCAGGAAGAAATGCTGACCAGAGGGACTTCTTTATTTCTTCCTTCTTTCATTCTGATGCATCCCCCAGAGTCAAATGAGTACCAAACCAGTGCTCTCCCCATTAGCATAGATAATCAAGAGCTGACTGTGCTCTATTGCATTTGAATCCTTGCAAAACAAAGCTAAGTTTTATAAACACCTTCTGGCCATTATTTTAAGGGGAGAAAACCTGATATTGGTTTGTATGATACTTATCCATATTAGAGTTTTTAGGACATTAAATGGTATCTTAAGTCAAAGCAGATTGGATTCATTAAAGGAATTGGACCGCCTCTCCAAACATCAGAGCAACTTTTTAGTAACGAGAAACCTTACTTCCTCCACTTAGTTGAGCTGGAAAATTAATGTTGTGT
The DNA here is from genome assembly GCF_000696425.1 of Galeopterus variegatus. NCBI lineage: Eukaryota > Metazoa > Chordata > Mammalia > Dermoptera > Cynocephalidae > Galeopterus > Galeopterus variegatus. The sequence continues at coordinate 271,028 of NW_007726883.1, forward strand.
GCTTCTGAAGAAACACATAATGAACATGATGAATTTTCATCATCTTGCTGGAAAGTGATTCTTTATGTTCTTATTCCAAATTTACAGCAAGTAAATGTAACTTTCCAAAGCTACTGAGCCTTTTTAAGACCTTCCTATCAATTTGTGGAGTGCTTTAACTGGTTCTGACCTGGAATTGATTAGCTTTTTCTGAAAAACGCACGTGTAGCAAATTGCTACACTTCAAGATAAATCAAGTTATGTGGGGAAGTTACACTTTATTCACATTTCTCCTAAAGGGAAAAAAAACAAAAAACAAAAACAAAACATGGGGAAAAAAAAAAAAAAAACAGCCTATACCTGAGTATCCTGCAGAGAGGCAGGGACCCAAACTGGTTCTCCCACTTTCACAGGAAATTTGTAATCAGGGAGCTAAGAATCCCCATTGGTAACGAGGAGCACATACTGACCGGCTCCTGGGCAGAGTTGGTTTCAAAGTGACCACTGTTCTTTAGTCAAAGGTCATAGGCCACAAATGGCATCCCAGAGCACTGTGAACCCCCAAGGACATGGATGCTTTAAGCAGACATTCCTTTTCTAGGAGCTTTCCCCCTTAATAGCAGACTGTTCAAAAGACAGAATTTAAGGAAACTACGATTGTTAGAAGAAGAAGGGGGAATAATCATTCCTTTTTTTCTTAACTGAGATATAATTAACATATCATAAAATTCACCCCTTTTAAAGTGTACGATTCATTGGTTTTTGATATATTCACAAACATCTGCAACCATCATCACTATCAGATTCCGGAACATTTTCACCACCCCAGAAAGAATCCTTGTACACATTAGTCATTCCCATTTCCTCCCTTCCCCCTCCCAGCCCTAGGCAAGCACTAATCTACTTTCTTTCTCTATGGATTTTCCTATTCTGGACAATCATTCCTCTTTGCATAAAGGTTTTGTTTTTGATTTTGATTTTTAAGTAACCACTGGATTTTTCCCTGCAGGAAACAAGTCATTGGAAATGTTGAGGTGGTCCCATTTAAAATTCACGTCTTTGAATTAGCCAGTATGGGAACTTCCTTGGAAGAAATTTCCTTTAGGGGGCTTTACTTGTGGATGTAGACAGCTGCTGGCAGATAACACTGCTTGAGCATAGACTTTCACACCAGGTCTGATTCTCTCTTCCTCCTTTGGCTGAGAAAGTAGAGGGTGTTGCTTTTCTGTGTATCACAGACAGGGCAGATCTTGAATATCTCAAAGCCAGTTCCAGCCTGTTTGTGAGAAGCAGCATAGCTGAGTAGACTCAAGAGTCAGGAAAATTAGGTTCCACACCACAGCTCTACCACTTTTTACAGGTTACAGGGTGTGTGACTATGGGCAAATTATGTGACCTCTCTGAGCCTCATTTTCCCACCTGTAAAAAGGAAGTGATAGTACCTATTTCACAGGATTTATTTTGAGTACTAAATGACAGATAGATAGATAGATACAAATATAGATATAGATAGCTTGGTACTAAGATCTCAATAAATGATATCTAAAATTAAATGCCTATTATGTGCCAGGTACTGGTTTTTGCATTTACTGGTTGCTTACTGATGATAAGTGTACCCTATCTAAAGGAAAGATAGGCTTCAGAATGCAATGCCTCTGAAAGATACTGATGTAATAACATGACGTGATGTCTGATCAAGTATATGAGACTGATATATCACATCAGTAAACACTAGCCCCAGATTAATTTCTTGACAGGCAAGGCAAGTTGACATTCTCAGGAAATTAAAATTCAAGGTGTTCTTTCTGCAAAGAATACTATAGTCCATGAAAATCAATATGTTTCACCCTGACTATATGGCAGTCAGTTTCTCCAGTAATATAGCAATAGCTATTCTTGCACAGTATAATATAAAATCTATAGATCAATAAGTCCTTTGATTTATAAAAAGTTACAGCAAATCGCTAGGGACAAAAGATCTAGAAAAGATAAACGTCTTTCATCAAAAGGCTACTTTAAATATAATCCTGTCAAAATAACGAATACATATTTTATAAAGTATGGGTAAAAACTCTGACAGGATTCTTAAACACAATCAAACATATATTTTCACTCATAAAAAGTTCAAAGTCAAATACTTTATAACTGCACACATAGTCGATCTGGTAGGTGAAGAAAAACAAAGGAAGTACCATAGGTCTCTGCCCGTAGTGGGTATTTAACTTCTTTCTCAGGTGGGTTCCCAGCAGAATTTCATTTCTATAGGATTTCCCATAGTCTTAAAAAACTAGGGCCATTCAAATCCCTGGTCAATGATACTACCCAAGCCTCATAAAATTATGTCCAGAAGAATAGATTGGAGCCTCTAACATTTACCAATGCCAAAGTGATGAGGAGTCTGTCACAATTGTTTATCATTACCCTGATATCGGAATGTATACTTTTAAAAAAATCTCTCTTTAGATGAGGATTTCTACTTAGGCTCTGGAGGTCCCATGCCAAAGTCCATGATTGTATGAAGCAATGATTAACTTTTAGGATTTTTTCCCCACCACTGTGGGTGGTCTTTATTTCTTCCAGAAATCAGTCTTTGGTTCTGATCCAATTAGCCATTCCCCTCCAGCACAAAGTAGTTTTTTTTTTCTTTTTCTTTTTTTTTTTTTTCCTTTTTTTGTGTCCGGTAACGGATCGCAACCCTCAGTGTCGCGCCCGTACCGTACCGGGACCAGCAACGGCAACGGGATCGCAAACCTCGGTGCTGCACCCGCACCTCGCTCAGCCAGTGAGCGGGAACCAGTCTGTATGTGGGATCCGAACCCTCAGCGGGAGCGCCACCATGCTCACAAGCGGCGCACTGTAGCAGTGCGACACCGGGCCGGCCCAGCACAAAGTAGTTTTGAGCAGAGTGGACAAAACAGAGACTGGCAGGTGCCTAAGGACCCTAGGCTGTTACCAAGTAGGGGTGAGATCAATCACCTGCTCGACTCCTTCTATTCTATTCTATTCTATTCTGATAGTTGATCTGGCTTTGATCCCACTTCTGCCATTAACTGTATGACCTCAGAAAGTGGCTTCAATCTTCTGGGCTTTGTATCCACACCCGTAAAATATGGAAGTGGAACTAGATGATCTACATTTCTGAGATCCTATGATTCAATTCCAATGTCCTTAGTCACTCTCTATTTTACTCTCATAGTCATCAGGACTTGAAATGTAGAAGATAGGACAGACCCACTCTCAAAGGAACCTTCATTCAATAAGTCAGTAATTTAGGCTTCCCTTAACATTACTGCCAGGCATTGTGTTAGCCTCTGGAGATTAAAGATGAATATGTTTCTACCCTCAAAGATGTTTTATGAGATATATGCATAAGACACAGAAATGTCTACAATGGCCCAAGGCAAATATTGACTTCACAGTAAACCCACCCCATCCAGTTTCCTAGGTTTTAAAGAGACCTAACAACCAGACAGAGGACATAACAGAAATTTAAGGGGAAAGCTCTCCTGGACTCTAGGAAAAGACCTAGAAGGTGGGGAGGTACAAAATTTGAGCTTAAGGATCTATTCAGATCCTTGGAGAGGGCACCAGGAATGCAGCTGTGGGATTAGGTGCCTTTTTACTATCACACCCTGTATCCATAGGCAAGCTACATGAAAAGATGAATTATAATCAAAGGGTTGATTGGTGAGCCTGGAACCATTACCAGGTGAGTTAGTTAAATCATGCAAATGTTCAGTGGCATCAGCTCTTTGTAATCTAATGAATCATTTCCTCGATGAAGCTAAACCTGCCATAGGAACTGGCCCTTTAGACACCCATGCCCTAAGACAGAACTGGACAGGCTCTGCAAAATGACCTCAGTTACTCTCTCCAGCCTCCATTCTCATTGACACATCATTTCTTTAACTATGTTAATCACTTCCAGAGATCCTTCTCTGCTTTGATCTATTTCATCTTGTTTAAGTTTAATTATCTGAGAACAACCTACTTCCAGGGTCTTTGGGAGACACCTGTCACCTCTATGGACTGCTAATAGAGACCAGGTTTTCTGATTCTGAGTCTGCAATGCTTTCGACTCCATCTTGCTGCCTCACCAGCAAATAGGGATGATCCTATATACCTCCCAGGGTTTTATAGGAGAAAAATGAGACAAATACAAAAGTTTTTTTAAAGTACTGTGCAAATATAAGCTATTATTTTGAAATCAGCACAAATGAATTATTTTGCTATCCTTCAACCTTACCAAATAAAGTGGTAAAACAAGAGCAGAGAGCACTTAGTGAAGGAATTTCCAAAACGGTAAAATTCTCAGTCAGCTAACAACTTAGGGAACTCCTACTTATCTGATTTTTTTTTAAAGCTTCCCAAGGCTATCACTTATTTCCAAAACAGTGCTGATTCAAGATATGCAATGAAATGAGGTCAATGAGTACAGGTAATCTGTGCACAATTAGTTGTTAACCGATAAATGGGGAGTCAATTGGCTGGATGACATGAAATCAGCCAAAAAATATATTCTGGATGATTTAAGAGACAGAAAGAGAAAGAGGGAGAGGAAAAAGAAGAGAGAGAGTGAATGAGAATAAATTTGAAAGCCCCGAGGAAGAAGTTCATGTAGCAAAGAGATCCTGGCAATCAGCAAGCCCCAGAGGTAAAGAAATAATTTCTTCCCCTCCCACCAACCACATGGAACATTTCTCTCCCTGGGAAGAAGAGGCGATCGTTTCCTCAGGAGATTGATTACACTCTCACAGGTCATACTAAAAGTTGACCTCAGATTACATTCAACATATTTCATTTCAAACTCTCATTTTTTGATTGTCAGGCATGTCATTCTCTGAGTTGGGGGGGACAGAAAAGGGTATGTTATAGTAGCAGATGGAATATACTTATCTTTCAAAGGAACATATTTTGTGCTTGAACTTTCCTTACTCCAAAAATGCTGATTGAAAAAAATTTCCTTTTGGTAGTAGAAAACCCAAAGGTAAATAAAGGCTAAATGAATTATCTACTACACTCCTGTGCAGACTGCTGGTGTGTGTTAAAAGGCATGTTCACGATTAGGCTATAAGATATGACACCATATCTACATATGACGGTAGATTTTATAGAGATGAAAATCAGGCCTTAAAGGTCAACTAGAGAGATCCTCCCATCCAATCTTTGAACCATCATGTAGAAAGAAATAAGAACAGGAGGCCATTTCTCTTGAATATCCTAGGCACAGTACAGATAGCCCCATGAAAGGAATGGGCGTTGGGAGGTAAAAGCTGGGAGGGCCATGGGCATGACAGAAAGTGTGAGCGGAGCGGGGTCTCAACAAAGGCAGTGTCTCCCCAGTCTGTCCTAAAGACTGGACTTCCATGTGGATGAGGGTTCCAGTTCATTGGTGTTTTGACCCTGTCTCTGAATCTGATGACCTTTGAGCAACACCACCATCACTTTGTGAATGATAGAGTCCTTCCCTCCACAGAGTTCTCCTGACTTGGCTTCATTCAAAGCAAGCCAAGATAGCCCCTCCCCAACCCCAACACGGAGTCCAGGAGAATACAGTCATCCCTTGGTATCCTTGGGAGATTGGTTCCAGGACCTCCTGAAGATACCAAAATCTGAGGAAGCTCAAGTCCCTGATATAAAATAGTGTAGTATTTGCATATAACCTGTGCACCTCCTCTCGTGTACTTTAAATCATCTCTGGATTATTTATAATACGTAATATAATGTAAATGTCATATACATAGTTGTGATATTGTATTGTTTAGAAAATAATGACAAGAAAAAAGTCAGTACATGTTCAGTACAGATGCAATTTTTAAAAAAACTATTCTCAATTTGTGATTGGTTGAATCCACGGATGCAGAACCCATGGGTACAGAGGGCTGACTTTACAAGGAATAGCCATTCTGCCGTGGTTGGGGGGATGAAGATAGGGGACAGCAAATGACCTGATGCTGCAGCTTCCCTGGAAACTCATCCTCTAAGGCACACAAGCCAGCCAGCAGTCAACTGGCCAGTCCCAGAAATCACAGGTTTACTACATCATATTTGAGCAATAGAGTGCCATTCACACAGGTGAATGCCAAGTTTTCTATGCAAAAGACACCTGTCAGACACATTTAGACGTGAAGCCCCTTATCAACAGGGAATTCACCTTAATTCATGTTTGTGTCACCTGCTGACCCGGGGTCTAGCTGTCTACCTAATATATAGAAGAAGCTCAATAATGATTTTTTCTGTTATTTTACCTGGATGCAGCTCAGAGATAAGAACACTGGCTTCGAAATCAGGGAACATGCATTCTAGTCTTGCTTCTACTGCAAAAGAGCTGCAAGATTTTAGGCAAGGGTCTCCCCCTTTCCTGGCCTCAATTCCCTAAACACATTCCGAATGGCTTGTTCCCTCACTTCATTCAGCTCTCTATTCAAATACCCCCTCCCCAGAGAGGCTTTTCCTCACCGCTCCATCTAAAATATCGCCACTGCACGCATCTCTCATTAACTCCATCCTGCTTTGCTTTTTCTTCATAGCACTTGCCGTAAATTTTAAATTACCTTATTTATTCATTCTCTTGTTTGCTGTTTCCTTGCCCTCCACCCCTCACCCCACCAATAGAATGTAAGTTCCATTAAGGCAGGGATTTTTGTCCATGTTTTTCACTGTTGTATTCCTCGCTTCAGGGCACAGTGCCTAGCACACAGTAGGTGCCAATAAATATCTGTTGAATTAAAAATTACAAACATAGTAGATGCTCAGTAAATGTGTGTAGAGTGAGAGGAGGAAGGTGGTGAAACGGATAAGCCTCAAGGCTCTTCCCAGTGTTGAATGTCTATGGTTCATGTCACTCACACCTCAGGGACTTTTCTGATAAGAATTTGGCATTGAAAACCATAGCTGCTCCCCTGTACCAGAGAGAGTGCTCAGGCATTTGTCTCCCCAAGTTTCTAGCGTTCAGAGCTCCACCTTTCGGCACCTCTCTGAGCTGGACACCGGAGGGCAGTATACCCACATTTACTGTTTCCCTCCAGTAGAGGGCCAGAGGTAGAGGAAATCCAAGTTCTGGATAAATGGCAGTACTCGGGTGTCAAATTGGCATGTCAGGACCGGCGCCTAACTGCCCCCTGATGTGAGGAGCTGCAGACTGCAGGACAAAGGGTTCAGTAAAGACTTCATTCAAAATTTGTAACATGGAAATCAAATGTGAACAACAGACCCCAAAACCATCTGTTCTTGCCAAAGCCAGGACGGACTCCATGGCCAGCTGCCAGAATAGTCCTGGGTTGTTCTATACACACTAGGGGAGGGAGCCACATTTCCTTCTAACAAAAGGCCATTATGCAAAGGGCTGCCAAATGTAATCTTCCTTTTGATGTATTCTCTTTAACTAGAGTAATGTAATGAAATGATAATGATAATCTTGTGGTTATGATTGTCCTGACTTAACACCAAAAAAAAAAAAAAAAAAAAAAAAAAAAAGCCAACTTCTGGCATCAAAGTAAGGTGACATTACAAGCTGATTATTTGCCTCTCCAAGAAGTTTATCACTAAGACTTGGTGAAAATGCATTTTAATTAAAACACTGTACACTTTATAAGTTGGGAAGTTTTTAAAAGAGCACAATTAAATCCAACCTTATACCATGCTACAGTATTAAAGATGTGCATAAAAATGTATAAAGGAAAATCTAGTGCAGTTAACACATATGGGCATATGCACATAATTTCTATTAAGAAATTTAAGGCCTTAATGAGTATCTAAAACCATTCAATATGTGAATTTCTATCATGATGGCATATCCTATTACTTTTGAATTTTTGGTTACTTTGATGAATACATCTATTTAACAATACCTTCCCGTGAAATAAAAAGGTTTAATGCTCTTAGTAAATATACTCCAACCCTTAGAACTAAACAGATTTTCTTTATATTTGTCCTAAGTCACCAAATCCAGAAATATCCTAACTCTGTACCCTGGGTGACATCCTTTTATGAACTCTAATCTTGCACACAATTCCTCAGGCCACAACTGCATGGCTGTTCACAATAATAACAGCCAATATATTTGTGTGTAAAACCACCGATCTCTAGTTTCAGAACCAGATCACTGCCTTGGACCTCTGTGAGGCTTTTCTATGGTATTTCTTCTATAAACCTGCATAGCCTCACTGTAAGCTTTTGATGAATTAAAGTGTTCATTTGGAACGAGATAAGCTTAGCAGGCTTGTCCCTGCAAGTTCCTGTTAATAAAGCTGAGAGTGTTTAAACCCTCAGGAGGCGAAAAGAAAGAGCTGGTCCATCTTGTGCTGTCGGAGGTGATCATTTTCAGTAGGCCCCCTGATTGTGCCAGTAAATGTATCCCTTTTAGCATCACTTAAACCAAGTTGATATAGGACGCTTCTCCTCCATCCGCACACAAGACAGCAGAAGCGGGATGGGGGAAGCTCTAAACTTATGAAAATAACTCTACAGAGAATTCAAAAAAGCAAGGCCTCTAAAGCACTTCTTTTTCCTTTGAACAAGACATGTGCAGAAAGCTGGTCCCATTTAATGCTTTTCTCCCAATTGCACTGAATTTGCTTCACCTGGATAGGGTGTGGACACCAGTAAGCAATGCTTGGTGTCTGTTCCGTTGTTAACTTATCATTTCTACAGAGGCTTTAGTTTTTAATCAAGAGAACAGGAAACGAGCTGAAAGCAATAAAACACAGAACAGAGCAGGGCCTATGAATTCCAGGGAATAAACGTAAGTGCTTGAGAATGTCCCTAAGCACAAAGGAGGCCTCCTTTGTGTGTAAGTTGCTAAGAAGAAATTCAAGGACTAGACAGCTAAATATAGCTTATTGAAAATATACGAAGTTGACACCAGGGTCAGTCACCTTCTGAGCCCAGAAGGCATGTATTTGGCGGGGTGGAGGGGGACGAGAGGGGGATGGGAG
>NW_007726883.1:280235-378590 GCF_000696425.1 Galeopterus variegatus
GCATGTATTTGGGGGGGTGGGGGGGGACGAGAGGGGGATGGGAGGGGTGGGGGCACCATATGTGCCTTTTTATCTTTTCTACCCCTTCATCTCAGTGCTTCTCTGTCTCTCCAATCCCATTCTCATCGTTGTGTCTCATATCTCAATATTTACCTCAGAGCCTGACACAGAATGGGACATTGAATAATCATTTGTTTGGACCAAACTTTGTATCAACAGTCAACAAATGGTGGCTTTGGCCTAAGATATGCAACTGAAAAGAATGTGATGTGTGGATCGTTGAAAGTTTTTAAAAATTTGGTAGCTAAGGCACATATGGCTGTTACAACCAGAAAACAACTGATAAAATCTAAAGCAGCACGGAACATTTAAAAAGCCGTTATATTCCTCACGAACAATGTCCTTTGGGAAGACTATCCTTTATCCGCCTGTCAGGGACCGTGTCTTCCCCTTGTGGTAATTCACATAAAGTGGTCAGAATCATGAAAAACTACAAAAGTGGAGAGTCTGCTTATGCTTTACTAGGATTAGATCTTAAATAAATGGATAAAGGTCACACATGGTCCCAATTCCAAATTCATGTTGCAATGCCTGGTCAAGGTGGGGTGAGACAAGAGAAAATTTCCAGCTTCTCTTCTGAACAACCTGGCTTAGGTCCGATAAGATAGATTGTCGCGAAAACTATTCAGTGAAGTTTAATTTTTCATTCAAATCTTCAAGAGAAAAAAATACCAGTAAAACAAGTTTACTATCTTGCATATGTATCTACATACTTATGGGCTTAAAATCTGTTTTTAAAAGGTTATATTACAAATAATACAAATTATCTTGAGATTTTTTGAAAAGCATATTATGTGCTTGAATAGTACTCTATTTCCCTGAACTTCTACAATACGAAAAATGGTGGACCAACCCCACTCATAAGAGTCTCCAAGTAAACAATCATCATCAATATAGTAAATGAACTCCAGTACATTCCATGGAGCAAAAGTCCTCATGGGCCATGACTAGAGCCATTTTTCACAGTTTAATATTTCCGTAATTTAGATTTTCTCTTTTAAAGTTAAAAGGTTGTAAGAACCATTTTCAACACACATCAACAAAATTTCATTTCTGTGTGCTGAAGTACTGAAGTATGAAATCAACCCTAAACTGAAACAGTTAAAAGTACCACAGTTCAAAAATACGATTTTCCACCATATATGACAAATCCCTAAATGTTCCTAAAGAGAAATGAACTGATAAGTTAGACTTTGGATATAGTAATACCAAGAAAAGGGTGAACTAGGAAAAGACAAATGATTTTAAGTTAAAGCACAACACATAGGAGTTGGGTACACCTTATCTGAGACTCAAAACAGAAACTACTTAAAAGGCAGCTTTCTCTAAGTCTGGAACATTCTCTACTTCTATAAATCAGATCAGTGCTTATTTAGATGAGGTTTTTCTAGCATCCACTGCCTCAATTACTTGGTGAGTCACCACTCAAATAAGGATTTTAAAGGACACATTATTCCAAACTAACTAACGGCTTAAGTGGTACAATTTATAAACTGTCAGAGATAACCTTTTCTTTTTTCAGTCTTCTAGAAATCATAACACTTTTTAGCTTTGCTTTCACAGTTAAACTAACTCAACTTCATTGCCACTATTTTCTTGAGTGACTAGAGATGAGTCCTCTTCATAATTCCCCCTAATAGCCCAGCTCTACCTAGGCTCAGGGTAATCTCCGAAGCTGGGAAAGCTCCTAGGAACCATGATGCTCAGCGTCAAGTCTCCCTGGCCTTCTAGTTCTGCTCTGACATTTCACCCGGTTGCAAAAACTGGGCCTTTGGTAATTCCTTGTGATTTATATACCTGTCTGTTCCGGTATTTCTGCCCATCTTGACACTCTATCTTGCCTTTCTGAGTCCCTGTCTTGGTCTCCTGGACAGGACTCTTGCTCTCTTGGACTACCCTGAACCTTGAATTAGGAATCCAAATTCCTAACCACAGTCAAATGGCCTCAGCAACAATCAGATGTCTGTCTCCCCACCTGGACTCTGAGCTTAAGAGCAAAGACCTTATTACATTTATCTTTGTTCCACAGAACACAGCATAGTGCCCAGCATATAGAAAGCCTAGAGGGGAGTGAATGAGCAGACTTTTGGCATATTTCTTGTTGCCATGCTTGCTGGAACCTGGTGTTGTGCCTAAAAAATTAATTACCTGCCCCTGGAATTTTCTCTGATCATAAGCCCCACTTCCCTGAGTCTCCTTAAAGACTAGCAGATAAGTATATTATTATTTTTTGTTTCTAAAGTTTGTAAATGACTGTTAAATCTAATTTCTTCTATTCTTCTTCAGTCTTCTTTCAATCTTCCCAAAGCTATTTTTTTTAAAAGACCTTTTTTTAAGAAACATTATAATAAATTTCCTGAAGTCTCAAGTTGACAAATCTTTTCTCAAAACAGTAAGTTTGCCAAAGCGTCAAAAATCCCTTTTTATAATGCTTCTTTAGCAAAAGTAAAGAAAGGTCAATTTTATCAACTGGAGCTCAGTGACACATTAAGATTTTATACTTCAGTTCAAGTTTATCTAGCTAAAATAACTAAGCAAACCAGCTTTCCTTCCCTGAAAGATCAGATTGTAAATAATTAAAAGAGGTCCTAGTCAGCAAAATGGTGTGAAGATGGTGTTCATGAGAGAGGGGAGCCCAGTCCATGCATCTTTCAGCTAAGTGGCTTAGATGGGCCTATGTGATAGGCACCCGTATGGTGAACAGGGCCCCTTAGCCTGACACCATCTACCCCTCTTGCATGCTTTGGTATTAAAAAATTCCACCTAGTTGATACTGGCAGGGAATGAAGGAACAGGGCTCAGTTCTCCTACAGTCACCACCAAAACTGCTAGATACTGAGCACAAGCATTTGACTCCCATTGGTCACAGAATGAACGTGCTTGTTTTAGGGAGCTTAGCCCATCCATCTAGCTTGCTTATTTACCGTTTATGAACAGAACACAGAAAGAATCAGACTGCTTGTGCCTTGTGAATGGAATAATATGCAAGAATGAGCTTTGTAAAAAGCACAGTTCAAATGTTGCTGTTGCTGCTATAACTGTGATACACATCCTGTTTTTTAAAAATCCACCTTAAAAATGCATTCCTTTGAACACTACCCTTTGCCTGCTATCCACCTTTAGAAGGCAAATAGTCTTTGGAAGGGAAAGCCATTAAGTTCTCTAAGCTTGGGTAGGAATGAGTTTATCTGAAGCTCCCCTCACAGGAACAGAGCTGGGGTGACATATAGAAGACAAAAGGGTATAAGAAAAGGCAATGTGTATTTTTGTTTTGTCTCAGGTCAATACTTGGGACACAAACAGAACAACCCTCATAATTTGTGGAGCCCAGTGCAAAACAAAAATGTGATCCCCTTACTCAAAAAATATTAAGAAGTTTAAGATGGCAACAGTGGAGCATTAAACCAAGTGCTGGGTCTTTCTGAGTGCAGGTCTCTGTGTGACTGCACAGATTGCAAATATCTGAAGCCTGCCTTGGGCAGAAGGCTAGAAGGTGAGTACATCAGGACAAAGTCATCTTCACTACTGAAAAGGCAGGTCAGAACAGGTATCCTACTGACTGTGAGCACCACAAGGGCAGGGCTTGTGTCATATGTTTGTCTTTGTAAGACCGGGATATAGTGCCAAATAGCTTTTGTATTTGTTGTTTATTACCTAAGCCTGAAATTATTATACTTTTTTTGCATTCCATGTCTGTTTTCTACATGCCAAATCCTTACTGACCCTTAAATCTTCATTTTAGGCATTTCCTGTCCTGGAAGCTCTTCTTCTTCTTTTTTTTTTTTTTTTCCTTTTTGTCTTTTTTCGTGACCGGCAACGGATTGCAACCCTCAGTGTCACGCCCGGACCGGACCGGACCGGCAACGGGATCGCAACCCTCGGTGTTGCCCCCGCACCTCGCTCAGCCAGTGAGCGGGAACCGGTCCGTATGTGGGATCCGAACCCTCGGCGGGAGCGCTGCTGCGCTTCCCAGGCAGCACACTGTAGCAGTGCGCCACCGGGCCAGCCCCTGGAAGCTCTTCTTGACACTTCTTCCCTCACCCTTATGCAAAGCCAGCATGGTCCTCTCTGGTAAGATTATGACTCCCATTCCTCCTGTTTGGAAACGTATGTTATACTCAGGAGGGACTTCAGATGGCTGTCACTTCTCTAGAGCCTAAAAGGTCAAAAGCCTGAGTGTACAGAAGGAAAGGTATACTCTTCCATCAGCCCTTCATCTAGCCTCCTGTCTCAAAGGACAGTCTATTGCTTTCCGGGTGCCCTGATGAGTCAGTGTGTCAACACAAAGGAAAAAGAATGACTCAGGAGAGAAGCCCCTGCTTTCTGAGTGCTGTGATGAGAGCCACCTAGGATGGCAGCACCCTTCTGAACAGAGATGGCTGATCAACCTTTGTCTTAGTTTTGTGTTGCTATAACAGAATACCTGAGACGGGTATTTATAAAGAGAAGAGGTTTATTTGGCCACGATTCTGGTGGCTGGAAAGTTTTAAGAGCATGGCGCTGGCATCTGTTTAGCTTCTGGTGAAGGCTTTCAAACTGCACCATAACATGGTGGAAGGTCAAAGGGGAAGCAGAAACATGAGAAGCAGCAAAACACTAGGGGCGTCCTAACTTTTTAACAACCTGCTCTCGTGGGAACTAATTCATTCCCAAGAGAACTAATCCAATTTCACAAGAGCGAGAACTCACTCACTGCTGTGAGAACAGCACAAAGCAACCCTTGAGGACAAAGCCCCCATGACCCAAAGACCTCTCATTAGGCCACACCTCTTAAAGGTTCCAACATGAGTTTTGGCAGGGACACTCAAACCATAGCAACCTTGCACTTTCTTTGACCTGTGGTACTGCCAATCCCTTCTTTCTTCAGCCTCCCAAAGATTGATTGCCTTGGGGAAACAGAGACAATACAAAACAAAAACAAAAAATACACAAATAGTCAAATTCAGTATTTGGATCAGACAAAAATAGTTATGTTGACATGCGATTGGAAGACTATTTTGGCTTCACCTGACCTCTTTCTTCATTGAAGCATTTCCCAGAGCCAAAGAGCTTTACTAAATGTACCACAGAAACATCCGTTTCTTCAACACAGAGAACAGGCAATATTTTATAAATTCTAGACCAGCCTAGATATTAGAAATTACAAACCAGAGCATTCAGATTTCTTTGGACTTGAGCAAAGAATTCCAAACCCCACTCTAAATCTGATTTTGTCCACTGCATTGTAACAATCAAGCACTCACAACTATGAAATATGGTTATTATGGTGTCAGGAGATGGGCAGTAAGTTGATGAATACTGTCAACCTAGTCTCTTTGGGCTCATTTTGTTCTGAAATCCTTTTGGTGGTCCATTTATAAAAAAGAAACAAAAGAGAAAAAGCACATACTAATGACTTTGCAAATAATAGAGTGGGCTGCAGATTCAAAAAGCAAAAGCAGGAAATTTTCTAAGTACATTCTGGAAAGACTGTCTAGAGAAAGCTATCAGAGCTGTATACAGTAGGAAGGTCCAGTTTGATAACAAAACAGAGCCAGCAGTCTGCTTGGAATTCAACTAAATTAAAAAGTATTATGGAAGGGGCCGGCCCGGTGGCATGGTGGCGCTCCCGCCGAGGGTTCGGATCCCACATGCAGACCGGTTCCCACTCACTGGCTGAGCGAGGTGCGGGAGCAACACCGAGGGTTGCGATCCCGTTGCCGGTCCCGGTCCGGTACGGGCGTGACACTGAGGGTTGCGATCCATTGCCGGACACGAAAAAAGACAAAAAGGAAAAAAAAAAAAAAGTATTATGGAAGAAGACTACCAATGTCCGTGAGGAAGATCCCAAAATCAAATTGAAGTCCACCTCTTTTGTGAGGGGAAGTATTAAATGTCCATTTAATGAGAGAGGTAAGCCTTTTGTTTAAGCACATCTACTCCATTTCAAATAGTCTAAGCTGCGATAATGCCATTCCTGCTTTCATTTGAAGTCTACTCATGTATATCTTCTCTCACAAGCAACTAACAAAAATACCCCCTCACCCTCCATAAATGAGCTAGAAGATCTGATCACTAGTAATCAAGGTTAGTGGGAAAGGCAGGATTGATCAATGAATTCTGAAACTTTCTTGTAAGAAACACCTCACAAGAAAAAAAAATCATGGCAACAGAATTTACAAAGTTTATTATTATTATTATTTTATTCAAAGAGAAATATCTACCACCAAGAGCTCTTTATCTGAAGCAGCCACAGACATTATATAGATAGGTAGTCCCAGTCTTTAGCCCATGCAGAGATGCTCTTTGAAATAAATTTTCTACTTTCGAGCAGGTTTAATTGAGAGTATTCCAAGCAATGAAGCTGCTGCTTGTTTCCTTCCCTACTTTGGTAAATGGAGGTTCACAGGTCTTATTTTTCATCAGGATATGCTTGCTAATATGTGTTTATATGTGCATCTTTCTGCTTAGGAATCTAGTAAGGCCATATAAAGGTCTAATGCAATTTTATAAAATCATGCAGGAAAAACACTTCTTTCGCTCCCTCTAGGGAAAGAAATAGCAAGTGTGTTTTTTAAAAAAACTGTCAGCAAAACTGGCATTACCCTTAACAAATGCCAATCTTTGGTAACTTCAACCAAATCTATGTAATCTCTTGAAAGTTTCATTTCAAGGGATTTTAATTAAAAGGTCAAGAACACTAAAATACAACACAACATGTATTAGCACATCTCCGTTAAACAAAGAACTCTTAGAGATACATTTTGTCATGGCTGTAAAGATTCTTTATACCTCAGGCACTCAAATGAACTTCAGTAATAGGTCTCTTAAGCTTTTGTTTTTTATGTGTTGTCTCCATGAAGTCTGCATTCTAAGTTTAATTGCACATGAATGAATTAACCATCTAGGGGTGGGGGTGTGTGTGCACGTGCATGTATGTGTTTACGGATAGTGACAGAATGCAACTGAGAAACAGAAAACAGGCTGGAGAAGAAAAAAAAAACCCCTTGCTGACCTCTCCATTTCTGCTGACCATTCCCAACACACTTAATTATAAACTCTAACACTCTTCTTAATCATAAATCCCAAGTCTTGTAGCCTTATAACTCCTTCCTTCCCCAAATGAGAGTCAATACAAATAGAACATGCAGATGAATAATTAATTTGCTGAAGGTCTGGACACATGCAACATTTCACGGGATTATGTTCTCTAATCTTAAATATGATACATAAAATGAGCACATTTCTAAGTGCAAAAGCCCTCTGTCATTGAGAGAAAAGTCAAAGAACACACACTCACACACCCTTCCTCATCAGTTCATTAAAAGTTAACAGCATTTTAGGAGGAGGTGTTATATTCAAAACAATATAATATATTAAGAGTCAACTCTGTGACTCAGTCCAGCCTACAAACGGTCTTGGCATAAACTGTGTGATTCTCCAGACTGTGCTTAATGATTTTCCCTCTATGGGAAAACTTATAATGATAATGATCACCTGCCTGCAAATTTGCAAAACTGTTTCAAAGCCCATGCCCATATATTCTCTTGTCCATCATGCATCCTCTTCCTGATTCTACAGGAAGGCTGAAGCTGAAGGATGCTGAACTGATATCACTCCAAGCCTTGGTTTCTTGTCTATAAAATAGCAGTATCAAACCTGCCCTACCCTTCCTGTCTCACAGGGCTATTGTGAGAAGTGGATAACACATATAAAACTGTTCTGAAAACACCCCCCCAAAATATGCCAGAATAACATTTTATAAATATAAAATTTACACACTAGTGATTGATCATTCAGAAATCTTTCCAGGTTTCCTATCTAATGAAAATTCCTGCCCAGACAATAGGGGATATGTCCAGCTCCACTAGGGAACACCTGTCTAGATCAGCAGAGGGAGAAAATTTGAAGAAGACTTGGAAATGTGTAAAAGATGCAAGGTCACAACAGAATAAATTCAAAAAGTAAAATATGACTTCGGTAGGGTTAAGCCAAAACATAATACTGGACTAAGTTGATAATCGAAGTAGACATAACTTATTTTAATTCCATAACCAGGATTTTAGACCAACTACATTTCCAAGTTCCCGACCATGATCTAAAACTGTCCTATTCTAGGTTTATAGGTCATCTGAGAAGGGAAGTCTGGTTCATGGCCATTGCAAAGGATTCTGACTCTCTGGGGCCTGTAATAGCCATTGCTCCCTCCATCCTTCAATTTGACTATTTGGATTGTCCTTAAGTGTACCTGAAAGGAATGGTGCCTTCTTCTCCCAAGACATAGTCAAATAAGAAAAACCCATCTGTCTCAAATGAGAAATAGATCTGATTCAGGAAGACCAAAGTACTCTGGGTTTACACTTAGATCTGGTAATAAACCTTAAAGGAAAATATCCAAAAGTCAACCTTAAATATGGCTTAGCACTTATACCCCATTTACGTTATTTGTACCAGAACTATCATTTTCCCTTTACTATTGTACGAAGACAAATTTTTCTCAAAGTCCAGGTATGACTTTCACATCTATAGGGCTCTATTTGTTGAAATAAAAAAGTAATTTCAGTATGGAAGCCACTGATAGTTGCTAAGTACAGTATTCCCCCCTTATCTTCAGGGAATACATTCCAAAACTCCCAGATGCCTTAAATCATGGATAATACCAAACCCTACATATAATATGTTTTTCCTATACATACATACCTATGATAAAGTTTAATTTATAAATTAGGCTCAGTAGAAATTAACAATAGCTAATAATAAAATAGAACAATTATATTAATATACTATAATAAAATTTATATGAATGTGATCTCTCTTTCACAATATTTTGTACTGTACTCATATTTTTGGACCATGGTTGACCTTGGGTAACAAACCACAGAAAGGGAAACATCAGATAAGGGGGGAGGACTACTGTATTTTCTATTTATATAACATAATATAATTATCCCAGCACTCTGAATTTTTTTATTATTTTAATGTAACTTCAGAAAATATGCAAAAATTACCTACTCAGTGTCTGCGTTAAATCCAGAAAAAATGATCCACTTTTTTTAAAACAGACAAATCAAACCAGGGATTACAATGGAAATGGCTCTACTGTCTCTGGAGTTTTCATCAATATTTCCTCAACATATATCTCTAAAATTTGCTTTGTTTTGGAAACTACTTTCTTTTGAAAGGACAGGAGAAGAATCTTTCACATTTTATGATCCCCTTTGGAGGCAACAAAGCAACAGCCAAGTCCTGTGTTGATGGATGAGCCAATGATCTAACCTGGCTGCAAACAGAAATGGTCTGGGGAGCTTGTTAAATAAGAGAGAGGGAAAAATCTGGGCCCCATCCCAGATGTGCTGAATCAGAACCTCCAGAGGCAGGACCTCGGAATCTGTATTTTTAAGTAGTTTCAAACCATCTGTACTGGCTCATCCCATCCTCGGGTATCATCTCTGATCTCTTTTGAGAATTCCCAAATCTCTCCCTGGCTCTTTCTCTTGAGCTCCAGACAAGCCCACTGGGTGTCAAAGGGGCACCTCAAATGCACCAAGGCCCATGAATTCATCTCGTTTCCTCTCCAACCTGTTCCCTGTTTAAGGCTGATTTCAGGTTGTTTTTCTTAACTTGATGTTTCAAAAACCTGTCTTAAGATTCCTTGCATTTCTGTGAATTAGAATTCTAACTTGCTACCAACCTTATGCCTCAATCTTTCTTTAAAAATAATTTCTAAAAACTGGCCAAAAAAATCTGTTATAAACCTTTACCACCCTGCATTTGTCATTTCTCTTCAGATTGCATACATTTATTTTTAAAGTAACAGACCCTAACAAACATCTGCTCTATTTACATAAATCTAATAAGTGTATTATATTATCTGTATGCAGAGATGGAATATTACCATTAGGTATTATATTAGATACTAATATTACCATTAGATACTATATGTTCATTTAAAATAGGTCTTGATTAAAGTATCAGTGGTGACACGAGAGGCAAGTTCCATCATCAGTTTTTCAGAGAGACTGTTTATTCAGCAGATTAAACAGAAGCAGGCACATCTGATCTGGGTCAGAACTGGCCCTGGAGTTGTGCTGCATATATGAGAACAGAATTAAGCTGTAGCCTTTTTTAAATTATCTGATCTATTATTTAGTCCTGCAAATCAAAAGAAAATACAAAGAGGACAAAAATCAAACAAGCACAGAAAGTTGTGATAGTGTCACAAACTGGACCACCTACAAGGCTGTCTGGCCCACTCCCCACCCCTCCAACTATCCCCCAACCCCATCGCACACTAGGAAGACAATAAAGGTGGGTGGCCTGTCCTGGAACTCCCTTGCCCAGATGCCTCAGGAAAGAAACTGAACCAGTAAAAGGGAGCAGAGGCAGCCTAGGACTTGGGGAAAGTGGAATATAAAGTCAAGTTCTAGGCCATAGTTAGAGCTGGATACAAGACAGCTTATCTTTGAATGTGGTCATCAATGAACTCTGCCTCCTCTGTCTCGCCATACATAATTTCCTTTACTCAATTACAACACAAGAATGATGATATGGTTGGAAAAAAACAAGCTTTGGAATCAGCAGAGCTAGGTTGGAATCCCAGCTTTGCTAATTAATGTGTATGACTTTGAGGAAGTTCCATAACCTTTCTGAGATTCAGTTTCTTTCTTTATAAAGAGAGGGCAGTAATAGTATTAATAGTGCTTACAGTCTAAAGTTGTTGAGAGGAGTTAATGAGAAATCACATATGAAGTATATGGCACGTAGCAGGCCCTGTATAAATGCTAGTTATTAGCCTTATCATCATCATCATCAAGTATCTTGAGTAATCACATTATATTGCTATTTTAAAAGCATTAGGTTGAAACCTATCAAATTGCCATTTTTGCTGATGAAAAAAGTCAAATATCAGCAATTTTATGTGGTGCAACATAACATTTTAAGATCGACCATATGACCCAGCTATTCCACTGCTGGGAATATACCCAGAGGAATGGAAATCATCATGCCAAAGGGATACCTGTACTCCCTTGTTTACTGCAGCACTATTTACAATAGCCAAGAATTGGAACCAGCCCAGATGTCCATCATCAGATGAGTGGATAAATAAAATGTGGTATATCTACACAATGGAATTCTACTCTGCTATAAAAAAGAGTGAAATACTACCATTCGCAACAACATGGATGGACATAGAGAAAATTATATTAAATGAAACAAGAAAGAGAAATACCACATGTTCTCACTTATTTGTGGGAGCTAAAAATAAAAAAATAAATAAATATACAAACAAATAAAGGGGGGGAAGGGAAGAAGACACACCAATTGCAACAATTCCTTGAACTTGTTAAGACAAGTGAACAGATATGATGTACTGGGGGGGAGGGGAGAGAGTGGGGAAAGGAGAAATTGGTAAAGGGTCACAAAAATCAACTACAATGAATGTTGAGAAATTAAAATAAAAATAAATAAATAAAACAAAATAGAATAATAAAATAAAATGCCACCTTTATTATATATTACATTTCTAATTATACTTTCACATCCATATGGACTCTTGATTAAATAAAAACGTATCTATATTTATATTTCTACTTCAAAAAAAAAAAAAAGAAGAAGAAGAAGTATATCCTGGGGAAAGAGTACACTATGTTTAATACCTGGTTATATGTGGCAAGGACCCAACCTGATTTTTTGGAATTAAGGAAAGAAAACGGCTTCATGCAGTTGAAGGATGAATATCTGGCACTTAGTACAATAATAAAGTATCTATGGTACTCTGTGCTACAGGGAAAAAGAGCAGAATGTGGGAGGTTTTCTACTTTGTTTTCATTTTTATTGTTGTGGTTAAACAAAGACCCATAACAATGTGTTTCCCTTCTCCGCTTCTGCAACAGGGCAAAGACTGAAAAGAGTCACAGACTATTGTCAGAATTAATTGGGAATGAGAAGATCACAAAAAACTTAAAATTTTATCTTTAAGTTAGAAGTCTTTGGGTCTATCTTTGGAAAGAAGATAAAGCCAAAGTAATGGAATAGTGACCAATTTGATGTGGTACTGTAAGTCAGTCTTCAAGTTAAGTTAGAAAATTATATGTTGCTCAGGCCTGAAGAAAGGCCTGGTTTTGATTTAGCACCATAATCAATGCTCTTGTTTACACATCAGTAATTTATGCAGATTTTAAAAACAAGGTAATAATTTGTTGAAATTGTGATCACCTATTTTAATGGAATTCTGGGGGTTCATTTCCAAGAAAGGACAAATGAGTGAAAGAAAGCATCCTACTGCATTTTCTCAGTTCACCAAGACAAGGGGAAATCACCAAGACCAGGGAATCACAGACATAAGACAAAGGAAGAAATAAAGAGTCTCCAGAAGGTGAACTTGCTAAACCAGGCAAACGCTGTTAAGTGCTCTTGCACAGGTAACTCTGCAATGGAACAGGCTAGCAAAAGAAAAGGCACAGTGAATAAACACCACTGTATACACAACAAAATAAAGCATCACTAACATGTACTGAGTACTTACTATGGGGCCAGGCACTGTGCTCGAGAGATGTACAAATGTGCAGAAAATATTATCAAGTGGTAAAGCTAATTTCCTTCATTCTCTACTGCCATGATTCTCAAAGTGTGGTCTCTGAACCAGAAGCTTTAGCATCACCTGGGAACCTGTTAGAAATGTGAATTCCTGGGCCCCAGCCTAGACCTACCAAATCAGAAAATACGGCATGGGGTTCAGAAACCTGTGTTTTAACAAGCCCTCCAGGGGATTCTGAAGCAAGATCAAGTTGAAGAATCATTGTTCTAGTGCACTGTCATCTCCAGCTTCACTGCCTCACAAGCATTTCTGTTGGTCCAAAGCAGCATCAGAACAAACAGAAAGCAACTCTGTTAACAATACTAGCCAAGTACTAAAGGCTAAAGCACTACAATGACATTGCTATGATTTGGTACCATGAAGCAATCATGAAAGGACCCTGAAAATAGGAAGCAGACCATGTCTGCGAAAAACAAACATTAAACATAAGCCTGGGTCCATAGGGTTTTTCCCTGCAAGAAAAGCAGAGAGCTTAATGAAAACCATGCCCTCAAGACAAGGAGAAATTTAACACACTCTGCCTTTCCTTCTTAGTTTCAAATGACAATTTGATTTTTCAAAGAAATCCATGTGCTGGGGAAAGAAAATGGGGGAAGGGAGGGGTCATTCAATCCCAAAATACAAATCAAAGCTTAGAATGCATTGTAAATAGAAAAAACCCTCAACAGACTTTGGGATATAAAGAAGTTGAATATAAGAACACTGAGGCCAGTTGGAGAAATATGCCTGGTCCTTATATGGAAGCAGGAAAACCTGGAATCATTTATGTTTGGAAGCAGTATAGTATAATGAAAAGAGACTGGGGCTTTGGAGCTAGACAAATCTGCATTCCAATTCCACTTCCAGGACTTTACTAGCCATGAGACCATGGGCAAGACTCCACACCTTCACAAGATTTTTGTGATAATTAAATGAGATAATGTATTTAAGGTGCTCAGGATGTAATAAGTATTATAAAACCAGAAAACTAAATACCTGTTCTAACTTTGCAAATTTATACCACCACCTACAGTTTCTACTGTATTCCTATACATCCTCTCACACACAAAAATGCATAGTGCACAAAATGAGACTTCATACACAATATAAAAGATAGTTCTTGGCTTCAAGTATTCCCAAATACAAACACAGGACATGTATCTAGATGGGGAGATGTTCCGAGTGAATTAGATAAGTTGTTTTTTCAACTGTATCTTTCAAATTATTTTCTTTTTCACATTCATGTTCTTGTTACACGGTCTGTGGTATGGAGAAGAGACAGAAGATAGAGAAAAACTTCAAGCATATAAGAGTAAAGAAAGGAAGTGAGCCAAAATAAGGGCCACGTAGTAAAACACCAACTATACAGAGTGTGCAAGAGGAATATGAAGAGTGCAGAAACAAATGACACAGAAATAAATAATTGACCATCCCACAGCTATACTTACACAATTTTACATTCCTCCATCAGCAAACTTTCTAGGAAGTTCACTCATAATGCAGTTAGTTATGTTGGTGTTCCTTTTTAGTCATTTGTTAAAATTTATAACTTGTGATGTCAAGTGGCTAGTTTGCCTGGATATGCAGAGGTTTATATGGAGAGAAGGGGAAAAAGTCTCAGGGTGATCAATCCACTAGGTAGAAGTGCTAATTAGGAAGTAGAAAAGAAGCGAGGATACTGAGAAAGAGCTAGAGACACCCCCAGACCTCATTCCTAGCTGGTCCAGCTGTGGTGGGTGATCCAAGTGTCCAGAGCCTGGTAAAACAAACACCAGTATTGTCACTGCAAGCCACAGACCATCCTCCTATTCAGAGTCATTAGACAAATGAAAGGAAGAACTCATATTGGCTTGGAGAATCAATGTGGCATCCAGCAATGCTATTCGGTCAACAAATGATTATTGAGCTATACATAAAGAGGGAGTGAGATATTGATCTCAATGTTAAAGGCCTTGTATTAGTTATATCCATATTTCCATTAGGATCTGACAATATTTTTATTCTATAAGTCCTTGTTTTCCTGTGCTTTAAAACTCATCCATATGTTTTCTCTGTCATCTCTACTACTGGTAACAAAGTTTCTAAAGCAAAGTGTGTTGTTGGAGCCCATCTTCTTCATTAATGAGGGAATCACGATCACTGGAGCAAATAAATCTAGCGTGTGAACAGAAATGAAAGAAGATACATGGGATAACAGCAAGAGGAGACAGTGAGCATTACATTTATAAACTTAATCCCAGATTCTGGCCCATTTTTTTTCAGCTACATTCTGTTCAGTTTCAAAACACATCAGCCACAGCTGAGAGTTTCACTCATTCTCACCTCTCAGCCAGAAGCACAAGCTCAAGTTTATTATCTCAGGAGAAACTGTATTCCATTGCCTTACCTTGTTGATTAGCAGATGATCACTCAAATATGGCTAGTCTGAAAAGAGTGCCTCAAAATTAATTAAGGATTCACTTACTCCCAATTTAAAAAGAAAAGTATTTTCATATTTAAATTATCTGAATGTTTCTATAATATCTTGGATTTTGTTAATTTATCATCGTTGTAAACTACAGAAAAGTGGAGGAAAGACAACAAATGAGTTTGCAGTGGGGAATTCAACCAATATCAGTGTACTTGCTTAGTTGTGAAGCACTGAGTTGGAGGGAAAAGAGGGCAGGGATTCTCATATCTGAAAAGTTTCACGCCTAGGGCCGGCCCGGTGGCGCACTGTTACAATGCGCCACTTGGGAGCGCGGTGGCGCACCCGCCGAGGGTTCGGATCCCACATACAGACCGGTTCCAGCTCACTGGCTGAGCGAGGTGTGGTAGCAGCACCGAGGGTTGCGTTCCCATTGCCGGTCCCGGTCTGGTACGGGCGCGAAACTGAGGGTTGCGATCCGTTGCCGGACACGAAAAAAGACAAAAAAAGGAAAAAAAAAAAAAAAAAGTTTCACGCCTAAAAGCTATCCATTGGACAGAAAAAAACTAAGAGAATGAGGGCTCTATGTTATACGTCCTTCCACCTTGCTAGAGTAGTGAGGCAGGGGAATAGTTGAAAGAGGCCTGGGATGAAAGTTAGAAGACCTAGATCATAACCAGTCATTGCTGGTTTAGTCTCAGTTGCCTTTGCTAAAGAGGGGTAGACTAGATGCTTTCTGAAGCCTCTTACACCTTAGCATTCTAGTCATCTATGTGGATAGGGTGGCCATACATACTGATTAGCCTACTATAGTCCTGGTTTATACCTTGTAGAGCAACTAACCTGTTAATTATTTTTAGCACTTCCTTTAACTCTCAAAAGTGTCCCTGTCTGCACAATAATTTGTATCGACAATCTATCTGTACGTTGTTTAAAAATGTAAGCTTTATACTTTGGTACACAGTTCTAGGTAATTACATCTCTCTAGCTAACATACTCAAAATTACAGAGCTTCATTCCTCAAGGAAGGAAGAATGGAGGGAAGTGAGGGAAGAAAGAAGGAACTATAAAACCAGTGACATAAAAAGAAACAAGGTTGAGTAAGGGGAGCACTAAGTTGAGATTTACTTGTTTGGCTAAAGAGATATAAGGACTCTCCTAACTGAAATTAGTGGGGGTTTTTTGTTTGTTTGTTTGCTTATTTTCTCTTCTGTTCAGAATAACTACACAGGAAATTCTCCTACGTAATTCAGTTCCCACAGGACCATTTAAAATCTCTATTGCATATCTAGAGACAGTTATTTATTTTCTGCTTAATGTGCACTGATGCTGCTCTTAAGAATGACTCATCAAATATCATTTACACACAGTGTAGGTACTATGGTTTGAATATGTCCCCCAAAGTTTATGTGTGGGAAACTTAATCCCCACTGCAGCAGTACTGAGAGGTGGGACCTTTGAGAGGTGGGACCTTTAAGAAGTGATTAGGTCTTGAGGGCTCTGCCCTTATGAATGGATTAATGCCATTATCACAGGAGTGAGTTACTTATTTAAGGAGTGTGTTCCTGATTAAAGGATGACTTTGGCCCCCTTCCCTCTCTCTCTCACCCACGTGATGCCTTCCACCATGACATGATGTAGCAAAAAAGCCCTCACCAGATGCAGCCCCTCGATCTTGGATTTCCCAGCCTTCAGAACCGTGAACCAAATAAATTACTGTTCATTATAAATTATGCAGTCTGTGGTGATCTGTCACAGTACCACAAAATGGACTAAGGCAGTAGGTTAAGTCATATAAGTTAAATTGAGAGGAAAAGGTCTAATGCTGAAAACTAACCATTTTAAAGTCACATAGTCAACAAAGCTGTTCATGTAAGCCAAAATCTGCCCTCGGGTATCCACAAACAATTCCCACCAAATTAATCATAGAATTTACAGTGCTAGTTTAAACTTGTTTTGACAATTTCAGGCTTAAATAACTTTAACTTTGAGATTACTTAAAATAAATTCTTACACAAGTATCTAGACCTAGTTAAAATGTACAAGTCTTAGATAAAAGTTTTGGTTAAAAACCAAATAAGGAAAAGAGATTTTGTTGAAAATAGTGATGAAAGAGCCAGTTCTCCTTTCTGGGATTAAAAAAGCTTACAGCAAGCTATAGTGAAGACTCAAAGCCATATTTAAACTAAGAAAGTAGTCCAAAACTTCAACAAATACTTATATTATTTGGATAAAATCATATTGAGCCTTTACTGAAATCTAAGTATTTAATTTTTTTTTCAAGCTAAAGATAGATATGAATGTATCTAACAGACTTCATCATATAAAAATATTTAGGTACTCTGATGAAGAAGTACTTGACAGATCTAGTCTCAGACCCATTTACTATTCTACCCAGAAAGATCTACTTGTTTTTATTCCAAAGCCATCTGAGAAACAAAATGATGTTAATATTTAAACTCAAATGAGTTTGTATTTCTTGTAGTTGACTCAGGCTATGTATACAGATATAAAGTGTTTGGAAAGCAGTAGCCATTATTTCCATAAGCCCTGTGGGAAATTGGGTGGGGGGACAGATGTGGAGGATAAAAGGGGGTGGGGAAATAGGCAAGTTGATAAAAAGAGACCTCAATGCAGATCTTCCTGGCTTGACTTCAGAATTGATCTTGCTGCCTGGGACCTGACTCAAGCTTCTTTGGTAGACCATTTCTCTTGTAACTGGACTCTTGTCCCCTTGGCCATGGGCCTGCCTGATAGTTTAGTCTCTATCCCCTCTAATCTACCCCACACCCTTGCCAGCCAAATAACCAAATCTATTGCCTCTGAATATGTGAGTCTCAGTTTCCTTAAAATGATCCCTCTTTGGAGGGCCGGCCCGGTGGCGGTACAACCATAAGGGCCAGCCCGGTGGCGCACTGGAGAGTGCGCCACTTGGGAGCGCAGCGGCGCTCCCGCTGAGGGTTCGGATCCCATATGGAGACCCGTTCCCACTCACTGGCTGAGCGCGGTGCGGGCGCAACACCGAGGGTTGCGATCCCGTTGCCGGTCCCCGGTGTGGGCGTGACACCGAGGGTTGCGATCCCGTTACCGGTCAGTAAAAAAGAGACAAAAAGGAAAAAAAAAAAAAGATCCCTCTTTGGGAAATAAAAACTAAAAGAGCTCAGGATGGCTACTGAATGCAATAAACACAACGTGTCCGGACTCCCTGTGAGCCTCTCTCTGAGTCAGCAAACTCACATTCTTTGACTCTAGGAATTCCACACCAGGCAGTCCACGAAACAATCCTGCCCAGTGCCCAGACTCTCTAGGTCTCTAGATAGATGTTTATCTACCTCTCTGTGTTCTAATACGATTGTCAAAGCCATCCGCTTAAGACTTCTCCAGCTATAAGCTAAGCTATTCCCTGCCCCACTCTGAGGCTCAATGAAGTGAAGGAAAAGTCTCCTGAGAGGGGTTCTATGCTGAACATTTTATCTGAGAAACTCTCTTTCAGAGAATTCACTTGTCACCTTAAATGGCAGGGGTAGGAGTTCCTGAAAGAGTTTTTGACTTTATGAAACTCACCTATAAACCAAATCTATTTAAATTTAAGGTTTTCCTGCTCTTGGCACAGCCAGGGCTACTATGATATTCTGGGCCCTAATACCAAGCCTATAAAAGAGAGCTTTCAGCTCTTTAGGATCTCCTGGTAGTTGCTTAGTAATGCTTCTGTTAGGGCAAAAAATGTTCAAGAAACAAGAGCTGTCATTACTCCTTAACTAAAATGAATATCCACATCTTACTTATAAAGTTGATCACCATTCCAATAACACTGGCTGTAGCAAAGATCAATACACCTAATTACCCTGTCCTATGTACTCTGAGGACTAACCTCTGGGGAAAGTATTTTTGGTGGAAACACAATAAGCATTAAGTATTAATGACATGCCCAGGTTTTCTGAAAGGATAAGTAAAGTCAGGGGGGAAAAAAAATCACAAAACTTTGATTCTCTGGCCAGCATTAGAAAACCAGTCTGCCCATGAATATCAATATCATGTCAATAATTTTGATGCAGAAAGAAAGAAGTGTGGTGCACAACTACCCATTTAATGGAAGAACACCAGGTGACATTCCTGATGAGTTTGCATAATTAGTGCAGGTTTAGAGCTAGTGGTGCATAGAGCACCCGTCAGCAGACAGCCCTCTGGTTAGTTAAAATTCTGGAGGACATGTCAGTGTTTCTTCTTTCTACTCTTCTTGCTGGAATATCCCGAGGAAGCAAATTGCAACCTAATGTCGACCCAGATTTGGGCACTTGGTGAAAATAGTGAATGAACAGCATTAAGACGCCACTCCACAATGTCCAGGCTTCTCAAGCATGGATAGCCTGCACCACATAAAAGCGACTCCAGAGCTCCAGGAGGGGATTCAATCGTACAAATGTCAGAAACGTAAAGGAGTCTAATAAGCCCTTGTGTCAAGGAATGCCAAAGAAACATCTGCAGAATGGCAACTTGCTTGGAGCATAGAGAACAGACAGCTGTGCTTTTAGGGGACATTTTTGGATGTAGAGGTCACTGGAGAAATATGTCAGTTGGCGTGGTGAGTTACCCCATGCTAAGAGAAACCAGATCAAATTTTTGGCTGGTTACCCAGGACACTCCAGGATACCTCCTCTATAATAGGATTTTCAATCCACATCCTCCTTCAGCAAAGGGAGTATTTGTTTACTCAGTTTTCCCTTTTCTCTGAAGCACACATACTTTGTGGGGCTCCTTGTCAGAAATAGTTCCCCACCCTGGAATGAAATCTGCTGATGTGGTTTCCTAAAACTGAGGCTTGTCTGCTCACTAGGAGAGACAAACAGTTTCAATTAGGGACAGCACGTAAGCCTCATTTGAGATGCTCCGTTCTATCAAAAACCCAAGCAACTCAGGGCAAAGGTAGGTAGCAAAGTTGGGTAAGGTCTTCAAAGTGACATTCTTAGCTTTGTCAGAGTCCCAGAGTCCTAGGAAGTCAGCATTGAAAGGGACTCACAGAGTTCACCTAGCCTGATGCTCTTGTTTAATAAACTATTTCTAGGAATGGGGAACATGAGGTGCCTAGGAAGAGAATGGCTTTCCCCAAGCCACCCAGCTTGGCAATAGAT
This sequence comes from Galeopterus variegatus, assembly GCF_000696425.1. NCBI lineage: Eukaryota > Metazoa > Chordata > Mammalia > Dermoptera > Cynocephalidae > Galeopterus > Galeopterus variegatus. The sequence continues at coordinate 300,388 of NW_007726883.1, forward strand.
TCCAAGTCTCCAAATACCGAGTTCATAGAAAATAAGCTATAGCAGCGGATTTTTAATAACACATCTTCTGCCTCCAAACTTGATAGTTTGATAAATCAACCAAATAAACCAACAAACGTACCACGTAATTACATAGTGACTAGAAACTGTTGCAAGTCATGGAAAAGAGAATAAGGGCAAGATCTGATCCCTGTCTACAAGGTGCTTTGATTAAATAGAAAAGACATAAAAATATGAAATGAGCAATGAATAAGACTTTATATTTTGCAACACTATAAATCCAGAAGTAAAACACAATCCACGCAGAACAATGCAAAAGGTACTAATTGGTCAGTATATACAATAAGTACAAAAGAAATTAGGAAATGGTTGAGGGCCACATGGTCTGTGGCTATCAGGCAAAGTACATGAGCTGGGGCCTGAAGGGAGACTGAATGAATAAGGTCAGACATTCCAGGATGAAGAAATATCATGAGCAAAAATTCAGAAGTGGGAGTGAGGTATACATTGTGAGAGGACATTTAGGAGAGATAGACTTGATGTACACTACTTGCTGGGAGTGAGGTAAAATTGGAGAGGTAACAGTGGGGGCCAGTTTCTGGCAGGCCTGAAAATTCAGACAAAGGATTTTACATGCTGTGAGGTAAGCATTAGGGAGACATTTTCTCCTCTTTAGAGGAAATAATAGCTCTCTCCTGAAAGCTTGCAATATACCAGCACTGTGCTAAGCTCCTTCCATGGATTATCTCATTTAATATTCATAACAAGCCTAGGAGGTAGTACTATCATTACTCTAATTTCTATATTGGGAAAATGAGCATCAGAAATATTAAGGAACTTACTAGGGCTACACAGTAAATAAAAAGAGAGATCAGGATTAGAAGCCAGATATGTCTGATCCCACTGACCATAAATACATACTATGTTCTTAAATACCATGCTCTATGTGATGAAGGCAATTTTTTAAAAAATAAATCTGGCATCATTGCAAAACAGAGAGGGTTAGGAAGCAAGAATACTGGCTGAAAGCAACCTCAAATATCAAGACACTAGGAAGAAAGGTCTTAAGAGAAGGTGGTGAAAGTAAGAATGGAGGAAGGATAAATCCTAGAGGCAACGATGATGTATGGGGGAAAGCAAAGGATGGATTGGAGAAGAGCAATAGCTCTAGCAAAAGGTGGGGGGAGGTGAAAAGGGTAACCTGTTTGCAGGGAATTGGTACGAGGGAGATGTTAAATTAATTTTTTGACATGTTGACTTTGAGGGGACAATTGGAAATGTTCAATGAAAAACAGAAGGTATGAATCTTGAGATACACCTTTGTTATGTTTATGAGTCCCTAATGAAATCTGTGAACACATTCCTCAGAAAACGTACACATGAACTTACATGAAATTTTGTATCTCATTTCAGAGGGCCAGTGACTCCCCCAAACCTACCCATAGAAACTTTGAGGAATAAATTGAGAATAGAGATATACAGATTGGAGAATCTTGTTCATAGTGGGTATCATTTTAACTTCTCTTGGCTTCCTGGTTCCCTTTCTTCCTTTCTGTTCACTGCTTTTCCATTTCTTTTGTTGGCTCCTACTCTTCTCCCTGTCCAGTAAAATTGGGTGTTAACCAAGAATCTAGACTCTTCTTTGCCCTCTTTTCTCTCTACTCAGCTGGCTGATTTTTATAGAGGTTTTGTGAGGATTAAATGAAATAATACATGTAATTTGAACAGCACAGTTCTTTGCTTGCAAAAAGCTCTTGGTAAATGGTAGCCATGATAATAACTTGAGAGCAACTGATTGAACTTTATAAGAATTCCACTGTCAGGACAAGAGAATAAAGAAATTGGTTGAATGAGACAAAGAACAAACTGTCAAAGTGGTTTTGAGAAGCTTCAGAAAAGAGCAATATATATCCATATATAGATATATAGACTTTTTTTTTTTTTAGTGACTGGCCAGTATGGAGATCCGAACCCTTGACCTTGATGTTAATAATACTGTGTTCTAACCAACCGAGCTAACGGCAATCCCAAAAAAGAGCAATATTAAAGAAACTTCCCAGGAGAAGAACATATCACAGAAGGAGAGAAAGGATGTGTAATGTGCCTCAATAAGGAGGAGGAGAATAATGTTGAATTTGATTTGAATTCAAAGATGTCTCAAGTCAAAACCAGTGAAGAAGGTTCTTCTTACTCCAAATCAAAATAATCATTCCCAAGTTGCACAGTGGTAATTAATCGCTCCAATAAGGGGCCTTGTGCTGACACAAGAACACCTGTTTGTTTGTTGTGGCGTTAGTGGCATTTGCTATGGTTTACAAGATAATTTTGACCCTGTCATCATTAGAAAATTTGGAAAATTAGTCCTCCAAAAATGTTCCAATGAGCTCAGGATATACTTTTCAAGCCAAAAACTCAGAAACCAAGTATCTCTCAAAAGCCGATTCTCTCCTAATCAGAAAGGCAAGAACTTCATGCAAATGAGGCTCTGGAAGCTTTTAAACAAAACAGCATTCTCTTATCAGTTCCCAGACTTATCTCTCCCTATGGGACTTTATATGCTACTCAATATACAAATAAGTGCCATGGTCTTAAATTTGCAAATACACAAATCAGGTCTCTTGAAAATTTGGCAGGATTTCTTCAAGTTAAGGGGTACAGCTTTTTTCATTTCCTAAGCTAAGTTTTGTGGCCCATATACCAACAGAGATGTATCTCTCTGAGAAAGTTCTGCAGCTTCTGATTTATAGTTTTTCCTTTCAAAAAACCAAATCTGACCACTTCTAGGGATCTATTAAGTGAAACTAGAGCTCTGCTTGTTGACTCTAAGAATGATGAGTTCTATCAGATCTGCTCCCGAGTCACTTATTAGAAGTCAGAAGGACTCCAGGGAAAGGATATGCTTATTTTTTCCCCTGCAACTGGGTATTATAATTAGAAAATATGTGCATGGAGAAGGGAGGAGGTAGAGAGTATTTGAACCGTTTCTGTGAATAAACAACTCAGTGACTATGATGCATAATTCTTAAAATTTGCATCTGAAAATCTGCATTTCAGATTTCTCAAAAATTATAATGCAAGTTAGCTGGCTTTTCATTCCTGTTCTCCCCCCCGACTCCTGTGATCACCCCCAATTTCAGCTGTGATTCGCTAAATAGTTTCTTCCCTTGGAAATTATAAAATGATATCCTAGCTCATTGTTTTATTTTATATTGAGCTTCATTGGGTTTTCAGACATTTACACTGTCAGCTCTCCTTCCCTTACTGTAAAATCTTTTTTATTGACAATTCAATCATGTCAAGTTTGGAACAGGAGAGGCACTGATTTGATCAGCTATCATTGGATTTACAATATATAAATGACAGCACCATATCTGGCCCTCGTCTAAAGCAGCTGCCTTTTATCGATTTATATTCCACTAGCAAGGAAGAAAAATTGCAGCACAATGTAGTGGTATGGTCCAAGATCAATACCAATTTTTTTCTTAATGACACAAAGGCCAAGATAAGGACGGCATAAGTCAAAGCTAGACAGATCAAATTTGCCCGATATCCCTTTCAATTACTGAAGAACATGCACAGGGATGTATAACATTAAAGCAAAGGAGAATATTATTCCAAGTGGTTTAAAATTACGACATCCAACAAGATTGCATAGCATCCTCCCCAAGATATGGAATTGAAATGAGCTGAGAATGGAGAACTACCCACCCCTGCAACTTGTTCTAAAAGCAGCTGGGTGTTTCCAGAGTTAGTCTAACTACTAGAAGACAGAGTACTGATTCAGCTGTGTAATCCAAATGACAAGAATTTAAAACAGGACTCCAGCAACAAATACTCTGAATTCCTTAGGTGTTAGTAATGAGCAACAGGTAATGAAGAGTGAAGTAGACTGGTCACCCCCAGAATGGAATAAGTGTTACAGGAAGCTAAAAAGCAAATTACCCAAACAGCTTAACAAGGCCAATAGAGTGGTAGGCCACATGAACTCCATGCAAATTGTAAAGTTATAGCTACCTCCACTATGGCAATAAAAGGCTGCTTAGGCCCTGTGGGACTCTGGAAAGATTCCCTATTTTAGCAAAAATGGACCTGGGCCAAGGTCAAAGCAGTAAAGAAAACTGGGTGCACGATTCCAAACCACCTACTGTGTTTATCATAACATGGCAAGTTATGATAAATCAGTTCAAAGGAATCTTGGACTGAAGACACATTTGGTGATTTTCTATATTGATGGATTTTTTCTTTTAGCCTGCTACCAACACTTAAGGAGTAGGGGGCTTCTCCTCAGTAAACCATGTCCCCATTCTCCTTGCATATCTTTCTGATAGTCTCTTCCTTTTCACCAGTGTCCTCTCTAACATAACACCAATGTGATTAGGCACTTTATTATTTTTTTTTATTTTAATTTTATTTTGTCAATATACAGTGTGGTTGATTATTGTGGCCCATTACCGAGACCTCCCTCTGTCCTCCCTCTCCCCTCTGCCTCCCAACAATGTCCTTTCTGTTCGCTTGTATCAACTTCAAAGAATTGTAATTGTTGTGTCTTCTCCCCTCCCCCAGGTTATTTGTGTATGTATTTATTTATTTATTTTTAGCTCCCACAAATAAGTGAGAACATGTGATATTTCTTTCTGTGCCTGACTTGTTTCACTTAATATAATTCTCTCTAGGTCCATCCTTGATAAGGCACTTTAAATAACAGCAGTTTTTTGCCACAGAGTACAATCTCAACACAGATTAGGTAAATTATAGGTAAACTAAGGTGTTCAAAAGAAGCGTGAAGAAATCTGGGCAGGTCTTTGTGAAATATGTTGTAAGGGAAATTCAAATATCAGATCAGTGGCATAATAGATGATATTTGGGTTCCTTCCAGTCTTAGGACTATAGTTGGAAGCATCTATACTTCCAAGTAATAACAGCTCAATGCTGTATTAATGGTAAAACAAAACAAAACAAAGCAAAACAAACAAAACAGAGTAGAAAGACCATGGGTCTTTGGAGTAAAGCAGACTTGGTTCCAAACTGGACTGTAACACTTACTAGCAGTGTAATATTGGGCCAGTCACTTAGCGTCTCTGTGCACGAGCAGCAGGCACAGTGACAAGCGTGCTATAAAAAATATATCTCGTTTGATCCTCACAACAACCCTGTTAGATTGTTATCTTCGTTATAAAGATGAAGAAACTGAGGTTCAGTGAGTTTAAGTCAACTTGCTCAAGGTCATACACAGTTATTTGTAGAGTCTAGGTTCAAACCATAATCCATATGGCTTCAAAATCGACTCTTACCACTCCTTCCCTCATGCCGTAGTCCTTCTAACCCAACCTAGACCTGAGCTATTTTCTTCACTGTCTCTCTGTTCACTGAGAAATCAAGTTTGGGCCACACAGTTAACCACAACAGAACTGAATAATCTTATCTACAGTGTGAGTAGCCAATGACAACTTAGAAACCTGGGCGGGAAATGCTGAGAAATCAAACATAGAACGTCACTTCTTCAAGCCATGTTTGTTACCAATGTCTTCATAGTAATATATCGAACTGAAGAGAAATAAGGGTCCCAACCTGAAGGACAAGAATGGAAGTTGTAACAAGAATGCTAAGTGCAGCATAAGACATATATCTTATACAGTCAATTTTGACTTGATTTTTTAGTAGTGCTGGCTCATGCATTTTTCTTGCAAATTAGTGCAATATTTACTGATCATGACATCAGATGATGCAGTTTAGCTGTGGGGAACAGAAACAGGCAATTCAAACTGGTGTGAAGCAATCAGAAATGGGATGCTTTATTTTCAACAAAATGTCACACTGGGACTTTGAGTGGAAGTAAAACTGGGGCTACCAGATGGGTAGTGGGACTAGGAGGTTCAGTAAAACCATACTAGCAGTTCGGGTTAGCACCATTAGGAGATAAGGAAGCCAAAGAAGTAAGACAGAGATTAAGAAATATACAGATATCAGAAGTCAGAACAGGCAGTGGGGTCATGTGTTTGGGTGGAGCAAATGGGAGGAACTCCATACAAAAAATCATTAATTACAGCACCTACCTTGAACCTAATACTCTCACATACTTTCTCTCACAAAAAAGAATATACCAGCTGTCCTCAGATAGCAGCAAAGTGGGTAATGATGTCTGGCTGGCAAATGCTCTTGAATGTACTGGGAAGCCTTTAAGTGCTGAGCAAGATAGAGGAGCAACTAGCTGGTAGATGGAAGACAATACAGGAATATGATTAGGCACTCTGGCATTAGAGTCTCAAACTGACTGTGTTCAAAGGTATGACTGAGAAAATGTGTGCCAGGAACTTAGTCCAATGGCCAGCACATAGTAAGAACATAAGAACTCAACACATTTCTTAAAGTCCTGCAAGAGGAATTGTGCCAAATACCAAAGGATAAAAATTTTCAAGTGTATACAAAGTGTTCTAGCCACACACCTGTATAGCAACATTTTCAACAAAATCATTTGTTTCAGCTCATAATAATTGAAAAATGAGGGTAAGTGTAAGTTAATGAGCAAAAGTAACCTCAAAATAGCTTAGTTTGAAAATATAAATGAACACTAATTATTACTATTATTTGTGTGTGTGTGTGTGTGTGTGTGTGTGTGTGTGTGTGTGTGTGACTGGTAAGGGGATCGCAACCCTTGACTTGGTGTTGCCCACACCGTTCTCAGCCAGTGAGTGCACCGGCCATCCCTATATAGGATCCGAACCTGCGGCCTCGGCGCTCCCAGCGCCGCACTCTCCCGAGTGAGCCACGGGTTCGGCCCAAAGGAACACTAATTATTAAACTAGCAAGCGACATGTGTACTTCATTGACTAATAAGCTTTCTTACTCCATCAGAAATAAAAAAGAATTTTGGTGGACACAATAGCTAATTACTAATATATTGAATTTCTGTATAATCCTGGCGCATTCTCAAGTGACCCATATAGGTCAAGAACAACAATAGTTATTGTATTGGATCTATCATTTGGGAATATTAGCACATGCATAGTTCTATTCAAATTGTAGTGGAATGGATAGTTGCCTTATCTCTCTGTTGAAGCAGTTATTTCCTTTAATCTTAGATTATGTACTGGATAGAGGTAACCCTGGGCTGTAGAGATATATAGAGAGTCAAAAGATCTGAGCTGGAGGTCTGGTTCTACTACTTACTGGCAGAGCAACTTCTCTGGACCTCAGTTCTCTCATCCGCATAACAAAGGTAAAAATACATACCCCTTCCAGTGTAGGTATTATTCATCTTTACATTTGCCATGGGCCTGAGAACTGTGACAAAGCATGACCAGATGCCCAAGAAACATTGTGGCTTGGTGATACAAATTTCAAAACAATATAGTATTTTCATTTTTGACCCTGGAATTTTGTGTTTGCCAGAAAGACATTCATATTTAAAAATATTTTTAAATAATAATCCAAAAATTGTCACTCTCATGCAAAATCATTTTGTTGAAATAGATTGCTTTGGCCTGATTAAAGATTTATCTTTGAGATGGCATCACTTGACCCAGTAAACAGGAAACTGTATACTGCCAAGTCTATGCATTTTTGCCTTCCTTAAAAAATGCACAAATATCACATTCAAAACATTCACACGTGGATTAAAAGACAAAATTAACCTAGTTATCACAGGCTATAAACAAGACCAAGAGCCTCATAATATAACAGACTAAAATCCAAGATACAATGCAAAATTCATTGGCATGAAGTTCTGGAGGCAAGACAGCAGAGAAGGGGTACCCAGCACGTGATCCTCCCACAGAAAAAGACCAGAACAGGGAATGGACAGCTAAGTATGTGGGAGAGCATCAGTGGAAGAGTGTAGATGGGCAGCACGAGCCTGGTGAGGACCCTGTGGAGCACGAAAACCCTAGAGGGTGGTATAGAGAGGAGAAAGAGGCACACAGTTTCAGCCACCATGTCTCCAACACCAGGATCAGTGCGGGAGGAATTCTCCCTTGTGGCGAAGATAATGTGCTCAGCTGTGAGCCCTCCCCACTGGCAACCCTCCTCTTGTTCCTGCCCCAACACCACCATAGTCACCAGCACCATTGTCTAGTCCTGAGCCATAGCCTGTCTCCCTGCACAAGATATCGTCCCACATCCTGCCACACACACTGGCACCCATCCTCCACCACAAGGCCCTCGACACCCATTTGCAGCTTCAGCCATTGGTGCCCCCTGCCGCACAACCCCAACTGCCTGCAGCCTGTTGCAGGGCCTCATCACGCCCCCTGCTGCAGGGACCCACCACCTGCAGCTGAAGGTAGGAGCACTCCTTATCACCTATAAATGTGCCACAGTCACCAGCACACCCGCCACCCACAGCTGCAGCCCCTAGCTACACAACTCCAACTGCGTGCCTGTAGCTGCCAGCTGCAGCTGTCATTGTTGGGCCCCAGAGTGCTGCAGGCATAACCACCATCTCCCCACGCAGCAGCTGGTCCAGCTTCCCACCACAGCTATTGCCCCTGCCACCGCTGACACCCAGCCTCAGTGCAACCAACTCCACTTTGCCCAGATGTAGGTTTTCCTGTGTTTTGCCAGACAGGACAGAAGAGCAAAGAGCAATGATCCACTGAATGCCCCAGTGCCTAAGTCACAGAGGCACTGACAAGACAACTCTGATGTTGAATATGGCCAAAGTAACGACATGGAGACTATGTTACTGAGCTACCCAGAACTAAAACTAAGACAGCCCACCCAATGGTCAATATAAAACAAATCTACAAGAGGGAGCCTCTTTTCTCAAAACCTACCCCAGAGTAATAGAAGAAGCAACTGTTTTGGGAATTTTTTTTTGTCCTTTTTGAGACCGGACGCACCGCGCTCAGCCAGTGAGCACTATGAGCAAACCAGTCATCCCTATATAGGATCCAAACCCGCAGTGGGAGCGCCGCTGTGCTCCCAGTGCTGCACTCTCCCGAATGTGCCACGGGCTCGGCCCAAGAAGCAACTGTTTCACCAGATGACCAGAGATCAACATAGGGACACTAGAAATATGAAGAAGCAAGAAATATGATACGACCAAAGAAATGCGATTATTCCTGGTCGGCCCAGTGGCGCACTGGAGAGTGCACCGCTTGGGAGCGCGGCGGCGCTCCCACCAAGGGTTCGGATCCCATGTGGAGACCGGTACCCACTCACTGGCTGAGCGCCAGTGAGCACTATGAGCAAACCAGTCATCCCTATATAGGATCCAAACCCGCAGTGGGAGCGCCGCTGTGCTCCCAGTGCTGCACTCTCCCGAATGTGCCACGGGCTCGGCCCAAGAAGCAACTGTTTCACCAGATGACCAGAGATCAACATAGGGACACTAGAAATATGAAGAAGCAAGAAATATGATACGACCAAAGAAATGCGATTATTCCTGGTCGGCCCAGTGGCGCACTGGAGAGTGCACCGCTTGGGAGCGCGGCGGCGCTCCCACCAAGGGTTCGGATCCCATGTGGAGACCGGTTCCCACTCACTGGCTGAGCGCGGTGCGGGCGCTACACCGAGGGTTGCGATCCCGTTGCTGGTCCCCGGTACGGGCGCGACACCGAGGGTTGCAATCCCGTTACCGGTCAGTAAAAAAAAAAAAGACAAAAAAAAGGGGAAAAAAAAGAAATGCGATTATTCCCAAATACCAGACCCCAAAAAGCAGAAAACCTTTGAAATGTCTGAAAAAGAATTCTGAGCAACAATCTTAAGGAAACTCAGTGAGAGAAAAAAACGATTCAGATAGACACAACAAATGAGAAGAACAATCCAGGACATAAAGGAGGAAATTTACGAGGAAATAAATCATTGAAAAAGAATGTAGCAGAACTCTTGGAACAGAAAGACTCATTCAATGAAATAAAAACTACAACTGAGAGCTTAAGACACAGGCTAGAGAAAGAGGAAGAAAGAATTTCCAATCTTGAAGACAGTCTTCTCAAAATAACACAAGAGGACAAAAACAAAGAAAAAATATTTTTCTAAAAAAGAAGAAAATCTACAAGAGCTAACAGACAACCTTAGGTGCACAAACATCTGAATCATGGGTGTTACAGAAGGGGAGGGGAAGGAAAAGACATTGAAAATCCAGTAAATGAAATATAATGGGAAACTTCCCAGGTATCAGGAGAGATATGGACTTCCACATCCAAGAGGCTCAAAGACCCCCAAACAGATTCAATCCAAAAAGGTCCTCTCAGACACACATTATAGTCGAACCCTCAAAAGTCAAAAACAAAGACAGAATTCTAAAAACAGCAAGAGAAAAGCATCAAGTCACCTATAGGTAGTCCCCATATGACTAAAAATAGACTTCTCAGCAGAAATCCTATAGTCCAGAAGAGTATGGGATGATATATTCAAAGAACTAAAAGAAAAAAACCTGCTAGCCAAGAATACTATACCTAGCAAGGCTATCCTTCAGAAATTAAGGAGAAATAGTTTATTTCCCAGACAATCAAAAACAATGGGAGTTCACCACAAAATGACCAGCCCCACAAGAAGTCTTCAAGGGAGTCCTGCACCTGGAATTAAAAAAATGATAATCACTACCATAAAGAGAAGGAACAAACCTCACTGGTAGAGCAGATAAGCAAATTACAGATAAAAAGAAACTATACCATACCACCTCAAAAAACCAATGAACACTGAAGAGAAACAATAAAAGGGACAGAAAGGAACAAAAGATATTTAAAACAACCATACAAAAATCAATTAAATGCCAGGAGTAAGCCAATTCCTTTCAATAACAACCTTAAATGTAAATTGAATTCCCCACTCAAAAGATGTAGACTGGCCAAATGGATTAAAAAACTAGGCTCAACTATACACTGGCTACAAGAAACCCAACTCACCTGTAAAGACTCATGCATACTAATAGTAAAGCAATGGAAAAGATAAAACACACAGTTGGAAACCAAAAATGAGCAGGAGTAGCTATTCTTATATTGAATAAAATAGACTTTAAACCAAAAACTGTAACAAGAGACAAAGAAGGGTGCTATATAATGATGAAGGAATCAATCCAGCAAGAAGACATAACAATCATAAACATATACACAGCCAACACCAGAGCACCTAGATATATAAAGAAAACACTATTAGACATAAAGAGAGAGATAGACCCTAATACAACAATATATGGGACCTCAACAACCCTCTGTCAACATTGGGCAGATCATCTAGGCAACAAATCAACAGAGAAACATTGGATTTAAACTACACTTTAGACCAACTGGATCTGGCAGACATCTACAGAACATTTCACACAACAACTACAGAATATACATTCTTCTCCTCAGCACACGGAACATTCTCCAGGATAGACCACATGTTAGCTCATGAATCAAATCTCAACAACTTTTGAAAAACTGAAATCATTTCAAGTATGTTTTCAGACCACAATGGATGAAAACTAGAAATTAATAACAACAACAAAAAAAAACCCTTGGAAACCATGGATTACATGGAAATTAAACAATATGCTCCTGAAAACTATGCGTCCAAGAAGAAATTAAACAGGAAATCGAAAAATTTATTGAAACTAATGACAATGAAGACACATGACACCAAAACCTGTGGGAAACTGCAAAAGCAGTAGGAAGAGGGAAGTTAATTGCAATAAATGATTCATCAAATGAAAAGAAAAATTTCAAATAAACAACCTAATGTTATACCTCAAACAACTAGAAAAACAAGATCAATCCAATCCCATAATTAGTAGACAAAAATAAATTAAGATCAGAGCAGAACTAAATGAAATAGAGACCCCCCCCAAAATACAAAAGATCAATGAAACAAAAAGTTGGTTTTGTGAGAAGATAAACAATGTAGACAAAGCATTATCCAGACTACTAAAAAAAGAACAGGGAAGATCCAACTAACAAAAATCAGAAATGAAAAATGAGACATCACAACTGATACCATAGAAATGCATAGAATCATTAGAGACAATTATAAACAACCAAACACCAACAAATATGAAAACCTTGAGGAAATGGATAAATTTCTGGACACATACAAACTATCAAGACTGAACCAAAAAGGAATAGAAAGTCTGAATAGACCATTAATGAGCAATGAGATTGAAGCAGTAATCAGGAGAATTCCAACAAAGAAAAGCCCAAGACTGGATGGCTTTACTGCTGAATTCTATCAAAACTTTACAGAGGAATTAATAACAATTATTTTCTAAATATTCCAAAAATTTGAAAGAGACCATTCTCCCAAACTCATTGTACAAGGCCAACATCACCATGATACCGAAATCAGAAAAAGATACAACAAAAAAAGAAAACTACAAACTAATACCTTGATCAACACAGATGCAAAAATCATCAACAAAATATGAGCAAAGAGAATACAGCAGCACATCAAAAAGATTACATATCACGATCAAGTGGGGTTCATTACAGGGGTGCAAGGATGGTTCAACATACACAAATCAATGAATGTGATACACCACATCAACAAAATCAAGGATAAAACCTATATGATCATCTGATAGATGCAGAAAAGGCATTTGACAAAATTTAACATCCCTTCATGATAAAGATTCTCAACAAATTAGGTAGGGAAAGAAACCATCTCAACACAATAGAAGCCATATTTGACAAAACCACTGCCAATATCATCCCGAATGGGGAAAAGATTTAAGAACAGGAACAAGACAAGCATGCCCACTCTTACCACTCCTATTTAACATAGTTTTGAAAGTACTTGCCAGAGCAAACAGACAAGAGAAAGAAATAGAGGGCACCCAAATTGTAAAAGATAAAGTCAAATTGTCCCTGTTTGCAGATGACGTGATCATATATATATAAAAACCTAAAGACTCACCAAAAACCTCTTAAAACTAATAAATGGACTCAGTAAAATTGCAGGATACAATATCAGCATACAAAAATCAGTAGCATTTTTATACTCCAACAATGAACTACTAGAAAAAGAAATCAAAAGAGCTACACCACTTACAATAACTACCCCAAAAATAAAATAACCAGGAATAAATTTAACCAAGAAGGTGAAAGTTCTCCACAATGAGAACTACAAATCACTGTTGAAAGAAATTAAAGAGGACACAAAAAGATGGAAAAACATTCCATGCTCATGAATTAGAAGAATTAACATAGTGAAGATGTCCATACTATCCAAAGCGATCTACAGATTCACTGTGATCTTTGACAATGGCACTAAGAACATACACTGGGATATAGCCTCTTCAACAATCGGTTCTGGGAAAACTGGATATCCATGTGTAGAAGAATGAAACTAGACCATACCTCTCACCATATATCAAAATCAACTCAAAATGGATTAAATACTTAAGTATAAGACCTGAAATTGTAAAAGTCTCAGAAGAAAACATAGGGAAAACACTTCAGGATTTATGACCGGGCAAATACTTTATGAATAAGACCTCAAAAAGTATAGCATCAAAAGAAAAAATAAACAAATGGGATTATATCAAACTAATAAAGCTTCTACATGGAAAAGGAAACAATCAGAGTGAAATGACAACCTACAGAGTGGGAGAAAATATTTACAAACTATACATCTAACAGGTAGACAAGGAACTCAAACCACGTAACAGTAAAAAAAAAAAAAAAAGTAACCCAATTAAAAAAATGGGCAAAGGAGCTTAACAGACATTATTCAAAGAAAGGCATATAAATGGCCAACATATACATGAAAAAATGCTCAGGATCACTAAGCATCAGTGAAATGCAAATCAAAAGCATTTTGAAATATCATCTCACCCCAGTTAGATTGGCTATTATCAAAAAGACAGAGAATGACAAATGCTGGCAAGGATGTGGAGAAAGTGGAACCTTTCTGCACTGCTGGTGGGACTGTAAATTAGTATAGCCATTATGGAAAAGAGTGTGGAGGTTTCTCAAACAACTACAGTTAGAACTACCATATGATCCAGCAATCCCACTACTGGGTATATACCCAAAAGAATGGAAATCATGTCGAAGGAATACCTGCACTCCATGCTGAAAACTGCTCTATTTACAATACCCAAGTTATGGAACCAAGCTGAGTGTCTATCAACGGATGACTGGATAAGAAAATGTGGTATATATACACAATGGAATATTATTCAGCCATAAAAATAATGAAATTATGCCATTCACAGCAACACAGATAAGCTTGGAGAAAACTGTGTTAAGTGAAATAAGCCATGCACAGAAAGAAAAATTCCACATGTCCTCACTCATAAGTGGGGGCTAAGAAAGAAAGAAAGAACAATCACAATAATACATTGAACTTTCAGAAGGAGAGAACAGAACTTTGTTTACTAAAGGTATGAAAGGGGGAGGGGATGGGGGAGGGGGGGTCAGCAAGAAATTGGTTAATGGACACAAAGAATGACTACGTATTGTAATGATGAATATGCTAATTATCCTGATGTGATCATCACTTATTTTACACAAGTATTGATGGTCAGCTCTGTACCCCACAAATATATATAATCAACTGTTTCAATTTTTAAAAATTACATGGCATAAAAGATCTAAAACCAAAAATTCAACTCACATGGACCAAGATAATCAATATTCGACCCAGTTGATGGAGTTATCAGACAAAGCTGTTGAAGCAGCTATTATGAAAATGTTCTAGCAAATAAGGGCAAACACTCACAAAAGGAGTGGAAAGATAGAATGTATTAGCAAAAAAATAAAAGATATAAATAAAGCCCAAGTGGGAATTTTAGGACTAAACAGCACAATAACCAAAATAAAAAACTCACTAGATTGGTTTATGAACGGAATGGATAGGACAGTGGAGGCATCAGTAAATTTAAACAAAAAGCAATAGAAATTCTCCAATTTGAATAACAAACAGAAAACAAAAATTGAAAAAAGAAAATGAACAGAGCCTTAGGGATCTGAGAGAAAATAACAAAAAGATTAATATTCACATCAGCAAAATCCTGGAAAGCGAGGAGGAAGAGTGTCGTGCAAAAAAACATATATGGGACCCCCAGGCCCTGAGGCAGCAGCATGAAACCAGCAGCAGCCACACTGCAGGACCCAGCCCAGGCAAGCCCCTACCCCCTGAGAGACCCAACCTGCCGAACCTCAGGCCCCAAGGCAGCAGTGCTGAACTGGCAGCCACTGACAGACCTAACCCAGGTGAGTCCCTGCCCCCAAGAGGCCAATGCGCTGACTCCCAGGCCCCGAGGCAGCAGCACTGAATCAGTAGCCCCTGTGGGATCCAGGCCAGACATGAGGGACCATGAAACCCTCTGCCACAATGACTAAACACCAACAGAGAGATACCAGAAATATGAAAAGCCAATAAAGTAGGACACCACCAAAGGAATATAATAACTCTCAAGTTCCAGATCCTATAGAACAGGAAGTCCTTGAAATGACTGACAACGAATTTTGAGCAACAATTCTAAGGAAACTAAATGAGATGCAAGAAGACTCAGACAACACAACAAAATGAGAAAAAGTATACAGGACCTGAAACAAGAAATGTGCAAAGAAATCAATGCCCTGAAAAAGAATGTAGCAGAGCTTGTGAAGCTGAAGGATTCATTCAACGAAATAAAAAACACAACAGAGAGTTTAACCAGCAGGCTAGAATGAGCAGAAGAGAGAATTTCTGACCTTGAAGAACAGCCTGTTTAAAATAACACAGGCAGACAAAAAAAAAAACAGAAAAAAGAATTTAAAACACTTAAGAAAATCTAAGAGAGATAACAGATAACCCTAAGCACTCAAATATCTGAATCATGGATATTCCCAAAGGGGAGGAAAAAAGAAATGACACTGAAAACATCCTCAGTGAAATAATAGCAGAAAACCTCCCTGGTATAGGGAAATATACAGATCTTCGGATTCAGGAAGGTCACAGATCCCCAAACATATTCAACCCAAAAAGGTCCTCTCTAAGACATGTTATAGTCAAATTGGCAAAACTCAAAGACAAAGAGAGAATCTTAAATGCTGCAAGAGAGAAGCATCAAGTTACCTATAAAGGAGCCCTTATCAGACTAACATCAGATTTTTCATCAAAAACCCTAATAGCCAGAGGAGAATGGGATGATATATTCAAAATACTAAAAGTCAAAAATTGCCAGCCAAGAATACTTTGCCCAGCAAGGCTATCCTTCGAAAATGAAGGACAAATAGTATATTTCCCAGACAAAAACTGTGGGAGTTCACTACCACATGACCAGCCTTACAAGAAATTCTCAGGGAAGTACTGGGTATGGTACCTGAAAAACAACCATTACTACCATGAATACTCAAGAAAGAACAAATCCCACCAGTAAAATAAAAATGCTAACAATAAAGAGAGAAAAAAGTTTATCTACGATCCCAAGAAACCAGCAAACACAGAAGACAAACAATACATCAGAAAGAAATTAACAAAAGATATTTAACACACCCAAACAAAAATCAATAAAATGCCAGGAGTAAATCAATACCTTTCAATAATAACTCTTAATGTAAAAGGATTAAATTCCCCACTCAAAAGACACAGACTGACTGATTGGATTAAAAAGATGCATCCAAGGCCGACCCTGTGGCGCACTCGGGAGAGTACGACGCTGGGAGCGCAGCAGCGCTCCCACCGCGGGTTTGGATCCTATATAGGGATGGCCGGTGCGCTCACTGGCTGAGCGCAGTGCGGCCGGTCACAAAAAAGACAAAAAAAAGATGCATCCAACAAATACGCTGCCTTCAAGAGACTCATCTCACCTGTACAGACAGTTATAGACTGAGAGTAAAAGGATGGAAAAAGATATACCATGCAAATAGAAACAAGAAATGAGCTGGAGTAGCTATTCTTATATCAGATAAAATAGACTTTAAACCAAAAACCATAAAAAGAGATAAAGAAGGCAACTATATAATGATATATCCAACAAGAAGACATAATATTCATAAATATAAATGTACCCAACACTGGAGCAGCCAGATTTATAAATCAAGCACTATTAGACCCAAAGAAAGAGATAGACACTAACACCATAATAGTAGGGGACCTGAAAACCCCACTGTCCACACCAGACAGACCATCTAGGCAAAAAGCAACAGAGAAACTCAAGATCTAAACAACACTTTGGACCAACTGGACTTGGCAGATATCTACAGAACATTTCATCCAACAACCTCAGAATATTCATTCTTCTCATCAGCACATGGAACATTATCCAGGGTAGACCACATGTTAGGTCACAAATCAAGTCTCAACAAGTTCAAAAAAATTGGAATTAATCCATGTATGTTTTCAGACCACGATGGATTAAAATTAGAAATTGATAACAAATGAAACTCTGGAAACAATACAAACACATGGAAATTAAACAACATTCTACTTAATGACATATGAATCCAAGAAGAAATTAAACAGGAAATCAAAAAATTTATTGAAACTAATGAAAATAATGACACATCTACTCAAACCTGTGGGATACTGCAAAAGCAATTTTAAGGGGGAAATTTATTGCATTACATGCTTACTTCAGAAGAATCGAAAGATGGCAAATATATAACGAAGTAGTACTAAGGGGGACAATTATCACATTAAATGCTTACTTCAGAAGAATGGAAAGATGGCAAGTAAACAACCTAACACTTCACCTTAAAGAACTAGAAAAACAAGAACAATCCAAACCCAAAGTTAGTAGATGGAGAGAAATAATTAAGATCAGAGCAGAACTAAATGAAATAGAAACCCAAAAAATGATACAAAAGATCGATGAAACAAAAAGTTGGTTTTTTGAAAAGATAAATAAAATTGACAAACCATTAGCAAGGCTAACTAGAAAAAGAAGAGAGAAGACCCAAATAACAAAAATTAGAAATGAAAAAGGAGATATTACAACCAATACCTCAGAAATACAAGGAATCATTAGAGACTACTATAAACAACTATAGGGCAACAAATTTGAAAATCTGGAGAAAATGGATAAATTTCTGGACACACACAAATTACCAAAACTGAGCCAAGAAGACATAGAAAATCTGAACAGACCAATAACAGACAAAGAGATTGAAGCTGTTATCAGCGGTCTCCTAACAACGAAAATCCCAGGACTGGATGGCTTCACTGCAGAATTCTACCAAACCTTCCAGGAAGAATTAATACCAATTCACTACAAATTATTCCAAAAAATTGAAACACAGGCCATTCTCTCAAACTCATTCTATGAAGCAAACATCACCCTGATACCAAAACCAGACAAAGATACAACAACAACAACAACAAAAAACTACAGGCCATGATAAATGCTGGCAAGGTTGCAGAATAAAAGGAACCCTCCTACACTGTTGGTGGGACTGCAAAATGGTGCCTTTATGGAAAATGGTATGGAGGTTCCTCAAACAATTACAGATAGATCTACCATATGACCCAGCTATTCCACTGCTGGGTATGTACCGAGAAGAATGGAAATCATCATGTTGAAGGGATACCTGGACTCCCATGTTTATTGCAGTGGGATTTACAATAGCCAAGAGTTGGAACCAGCATAAATGTCCATCATCAGATGAGTGGATAAGGAAAATTTGGTATATCAACATAATAGAATACTACTCTGCTATAAAAAAAAAAATAATACTACCATTCGCAGCAACATGGATGGACTTAGAGAAAATCATATTAAGTGAAATAAGCCAGGCACAGAAAGAGAAATATCGCATGTTCTCACTTATTTGTGTGAGCTAAAAATAAATAAACACATAAATATGCAAACAAATAAATGGTGGGGGAGAAGACACAATATTCACAACAATTCCTTGAACTTGTTCAGGCAAGTGAACAGATATGATGCTGATGGGGGGGAGGAGGAAAAGAGAATTGGTAAAGGGACATGAAAATCAACTACATTGTATATTGATAAATTAAAATAAATAAATAAAAACATATTTGAAGAAACAGAAGCTTAAAATTTCTCAAATTTGGCAAAATGCATAAATCTACATATTCAAGAAGCTTAACAAACTTCAAACTGGACAAACCCAAAGGAATCCACACCCAGACACATAATAATAAAACAGCTGAAGACTAAAAAAGAAGAAAAATTTTGAAAATGGCTAGAGAAAAATGACATATTACTTATGGGAGAATAAGAATTTGAGTGGCTGGGAATTTTTCATTAAGAGAGTATAGAGGCAAGAAATAAGTGGAACATTTTTTAAGTGCTGAAAAAAAAAGAACTATCAACCCAGAATTCTGTATTTAGTGTAAATATCTTCCAGATTTCAAGATGTAATAAAAAACATTCTCAGATGATTGAAAACTAAGAGAATTCATAGCCACTGAACTGCTCTAAAGAAAGTTCTTCATATAGAAGGGAAATGATACCAGAAGGAAAATTGGAAAATCATAACTAAAGGTGGAACAACAGTAAAGGTAAATATCCAGATAAATAAAATAGAGTATTTGTCTGCTCTTGAGTTCTTTAAAATGTTTCGTAGTTAAAAGAAAACATTATAACAATGTCTGATGAGATTTTCAATGTATTTGGATAGGATAACAACAATATAGAAGGGGAAGGGAAAAGGGAATTATAGGGTGAAAGATTTCTGCATTCAGCTTAAAGTGGTTAAATATTAATAGAAAGAGGACTATGAAAAGTAAAGTATGCATATTGTAAACTCCTATAGTAACCACTAGCAAAACAACACTATACAAAGAGATATAGTAAAAAAGAAAAAAAGATTAAAATAAGGAGAAAAAGAGGAATGAGAAACATAAGGAGAGAAACAGAAAACAAAAAATAAAAAGATAGATTTAGATCCAAACATATCAATAATGACATTAAATGTTAATGGATTAACAAACCAATTAAAAATAGATATAAACTACAGGATACTACGGAAGACCCATTTCATACATAATGATGTAGGTATGTTAAAAATACAAGGAAGGAGAGTGACATTAGTGAAAATGACAGAGTAAAAACTTCTGAAAAATTGTTCCTCCATAAAAGCAATGAAAAACTGGCAAAAATTGTGAGAATCATGTTTTCTGAATTCCGGAAATTAATCAAAGGCTTGTAGCAATCCAGGGAGCATTTATTCAAGAAAAAAATGGCTGAATCTTGATAAAAACAGTAAAGTTTGTGAAATTCTAATTTGCTCTAGATCCATCTCCTGCTCTCCAGCTCCGCAGTAGCCTTGAAAAATAACAGCCTGCATTTCTGGTGCAGCCTTACAGCCACCTGAAGGAGCAGAATAGAAGCAGAGGTCTTGTAAAGCCTCATTCCCAAAGAACTGTAATTATTTGTTCTGTCTGGAGGTTCCCTGGAAGACCCAACTTACAAGGCTATCTGTATTTGACCTAATTTGGAGTGCACACAGCGTGGAAAGCATTTTCCTCAGGGGACATTTGTCAAAAAATATTACTGACAAGTAATAGCTTCATGACTTCCTGAGGTGGTTGATACAGCTGGGGCAACCAAAAAAAATAGTAGAATAAACAAAAAGCTTAATAGGAAAAACTGGAGAAGGAGATATCCACAGGGGCTTTGAAAATCTTAGACATATTCTTGGAAATACAGAGGGTCACACATGTGTGTAGAGCTGTGCTCATGCTGTCAAAAGACCTGAGAAGGCATTAAGCACTTACTCATGGTTGACCTAGAGGCTCTACACAAGTAAGAAGTGATGGCTAAAGCAGAGTTGTCAACTGCCTTGCTAAATGTTGAAGAAATACCCCAAAATATACACGGGACTCCTCAGGAAATATTAGAAGTTAGTTGCAGGCATTTAAGGAAATCTCTGTCCAGTCCTTAGCTGACTATTAAACTAACCAGACAGAGAACTCAGTGGTCACACACAGAAATTACAGAGTTAGTTTGGAAAACTCACTTTAAAAATACAGTTAAGCTAAGTAGGAACAAAAACAAACACAAGAGGGAGGGAGGAGAATCTTATTTCCAGGGCTGCTACATTATGTTATTTAATATGTCCAGTTTTTAACCAAAAAAATCAAAAGACATGCAAAGAAACAAGAAAGTATGGCCCATACACAAGGGGAAAAAGTAATCAATAGACACTGTTCCTGAGGAAGCACAGACATTAGGTTTACTGTACAAACACTTTGAATCAGCTATTTTAAATATATTCAAAGAGGTTTTTTTAAAAGTCTAAAGAATTAAAGGTAAGTATGCGAATGATGTTTCACCATTTATAGTCTATAAATAAAGCATTAGAAAAAAATTTTAAAAGAACTAAATAGAAAGTTTGGAGCTGAAAAGTAAAATAACTGAATTGAAAAATTCACTAGAATCAAGAACAGATTTGAGAGCATGGAGAAGAAAGAGTCAGAGAAGATACACCAATTGAAATTATTTGGTTGGGGGACAAGAAAAAAAGAATAATAATAATAATAAAGTGAACAAGAGTCTTAGAGACCTGTAGGACACCACAAAGCATGACAACACACACACAGTGGGTGTTCCAAAAGGCAGGAGAGAGATAAAAGGACAGAAAAAATATTCAAATAAATAATGACCAAAAACTTCTCGAATTTGATGAAAAACATCAATCTACACATCCAAGTTCAACAAACTCTTAGGAAATACTCAAAAATACCCATACCTAGACACATCATAATCAAACTTTTGAAAGAAAACAAAGATATAACATTGAAATCAGCAAGAAAGAATTGACTCCTGTACAAGGGATTCACAATAATATCAATAGCTGATTTCTCATTTGAAGTCATGGAGGCCAGAAGACAATGGATTAATATATCGAAAATGCTGAAAGAGAAAAAACTGTCAACCAAGAATTCTATATCTACCAAAACTATCCTTCAAATGCAAGAAAAAATATGGAGTAACTGATTAATGGATTCAGGATTTCCTTTTGGGGTGATGAAAATATTTTGGAAGTAGATAGAGGTAATGGTTGAAAAACATTGTAAATGTACTACATGTCACTGCATTGTTCACTTTAAAATGGTTAATGTTATGTGAATTTCACCTCAGTAAAAAAAATCTAGGCAAAATTAAGATATTCCCAGATAAACAAAAAGTTAGAGAATTTATTACCAGCATGCCTGCTTTACAAGAAATATTAAAGGAAGTCCTTCAGGTTGAAGTAAAAGGACACTAGACAGTGACTCCAATCCACATGAGGAAATAAAGAACACAGGTAAAGATCACTACAAAGGTAAACATAAAAGATAATAAAAATGTATATTTTGCTTCTAACTACTTTTTTCTCCTACTTGATTTAAAAGACAGTTACATAAAAGAAAACTTACAAATCTGTGTTCATGGGCACACAATGTATAAAGATGTAATTTGTGACAATAACAGCATAAAGAGGAGGAAGGAATGAAGTTATATAGGACAAAAGTTTTTATATTTATTTAAATTAAGTTAGCATTGATCTGAACTAGATTGTCATAAATTAAGAACTTAATTGTAATGCTGAGAACAAGCACCATAAAAATAATTCAAAACTATACAGTAAAAAAAAAGACAAGAGAATTAAAATGGCACAGCAGAAACTATTTAAAACAAAAGAATGCAGGAATAGTGGGACAAGAAAAGACATAAGACATAAAGGAGACAAATAGTAAAATGGAAGATGCAAATCCTACCCTATCAGTAATTACATTAAATGGAAAGTTATTAAACTCTCCAATTAATCACACCTATATGTGGAATCTAAGAAAGTTAAACTCATAGAAGCAGAGAGTGGAATGGTTCTTGCCAGAGACTGGGGTGGAGGGATGGGGTAGGCAGAGATGCTGGTCAAAGGGTATAAAGTTTCAGTTAGACAAGAGGAATAAGTTTTTGTGATCTATTGCACAACATGGTGACTATAGTTAATAATAAAGTACTGCATTTTTTTGAAATATCTCACACCACATGCAAAAAATGATAAGTAGGTGAGATAATGCGTGTATTAATTAGCTTCATTTAATCATTCTGCAATATGTGTGTGTCTGTGTGTGTTTGTGTATTTGTGTGTATATATATCTCAAAACATCACATTGTACCCCATAAATATATAAAACTACTATTTGTCAATTAAAAATAAATAAATGAAAATAACTAAATTAAACAGGATAGAGGAACAACAGCAAACAAAAACCTCTCAATTAAAAAGCAGAAATTGGCAGAATAGGTATTAAAAACATGATTCAACTATATGCTATCTACAAGAGATAAACTTTAGATTCAAAGACACAAATAGGTTTGTATTAGTCTATTTTCTGTTGCTGCTAACAGAATACCTTAAACTAGGTAATTTATAAGAAAACAAAATTTATTTCTTACAGTTTTGGAGGCTGGGAAGTCCAAATGGAGTGCATCTGGTGAGGGCCTTCTTCTTGGTGGGGACTCTCTACAGAATCCCATGGACACACAGGGTATCACACAGTGAGGGCTGGGTGAGAGCACGCCAACATGCTCACTTCCTCTCATTATAAAGCCCCTAGTGCCACTCCCGTGATAAGCATTCACCCATTAGCCCGTTAATCCATGAATGGATTAATCCATTCATGAGTGCATAGCCATCATGGTCCTTTTACCTCTTAAAGGCCCCACCTTTTAAATAACATTGGGAATTAAACTCCAACATGAGTTTGGACAACATTCAAACCATAGCAAAGTTGAAAGTAAAAGGGTAAAAAAAGGATATAGATATGCCATGAAAACAGTACCCAAAAGAGAGCTGAAGTGCCTATACTCATATTAGATAAAAAAATACTGCTAGAGACAAAAAAAAACTTTGTAATTGTAAAGGGTTATTTAATAGCAGAGCCCCAAAATACATGAAACAAAAATTGACAGAACTGAACAAAGTAATAAACAATTCAACAATAATAGGTGGAGACTTCAATACTCCACTTTCAATAATGTATAGTACAACTAGACAGAAGATCAGCAAAGAAACGGAAGACTTGCACAGCACTATAAACCAACTACACTGAGCAAACATCTATAGAATACTCCTTCTGACGACAGTAAAATATATATTCTTCTGAAGTGAATATCAAACATTCTTCAGGATAGACCAAAAGTTAGGCCATAAAACAATTTTAAATAAATTTTAAAAGACTGAAATAATACAAAGGATATTCTCTGACCATGATAGAATGAAATTGGAAATCAATACAGAAAAAATTTTGAGAAAATCATAAATAAGTGGAAATTAAAAGGATCAAAAATGATATATCATGCAAACACTAATCAAAAGAAAGCTGGTGGGCTGGCCAGTTAGCTCAGTTGGTTAGAGCCTGATGTTTTAACACCAGGGTCAAGGGTTTGGATCCCCATACCAACCAGCCAACAAAAGAAAGCTGGAGTGACTATATTAAAATCAGACAAAAGAAACTATAGAGTAAAAAGAACTATCTGGATAAAGAGGGATACTACATAATGATAAATGAATCAGTCCATCAAGAAGGTATAACAATACTAAATGTGTATGTACCTAACAACAGAGCTTCAAAATACATACAGACTTAACATAGTAAAGATGTCAATCCTCCCCAAATCGACCTACGCAATTTAACACAATTCAATATATTACAGTTTTGTAAGATATTATCATTGGGGGAAGCTAGGTGAATGGCACGTGAGAATTCTCTGTACTATTTTTGAAACTTCTTGTGAGTCAAACTATTTTGAAATAAAAAGTTATATTTATAAAACTCAACAGTAAGAAAACAATCTGATTTTAAAATGGGCAAAAGACTTGAATAGACGCTTTGCTGAAGAGGATACATAGATGGCCAATAAACATGTGAAAAGATGCTCAACGCCATTAGCCATTAGGGTAATACAAATTAAAACAATTATTAACTCATTTAGTTTTTACAATAAATATTGTAGGTAAATCTTACAATATCTTCCCTTTTACACATAAGGAAAGAGATACATTCTGAGCTTAAACAATTTATCTAAAATGACATAGCTTCCTAGAGGTGAGGTGGTGATTAAAGTCCATCTTCAGTATAACACCAGAGTCTCTGCTGTTAACCATGAAGCTATACTGTGCTCTATGCTATTGCTATGAGATCTTTAGAAGACACTCTCTCTGTATCAGTAAACCTATATGAGGTACTCACTAACTAAAGAAATTCCTTAAGATTTAAAAAGATAAATTCATACACCCAATTAGTCAGAAATAAACAGAAAGAGAAAGAAACTGGTAGAAAAATCTACCAGTCATAATTTACACCTCACTTTCCCACATACTGTACTGATTAATACAGGTGGTTGGTTTCTCTCTACTTATTTCTTGTTCTTTTTACATAGGTCCATATGATAACTTGCTACTTAAATATAGGCAGCAACGAGGTTTTATCATTCTCAAAATACCAAACGAAATTTGAGTTTCTTAAAGTAGCTGAAGAAGGAGGAGTTTTTGAACTTGTTTGCTGGTATTAAAATTAATTTCTAAAGGTATGCAGGACAATGGTACTAAAAAGATTATTAATTTATGCGGCCTTGATTTGTGTTTGTTCCTACCACGTTGCCTTTGCCTGCATTCAGAATTGTTAATGAAAATTCACACATGCCAAAATGCTGAGCAAAGACAAAAAGGAAGTAATACAAAATCTCTCCTTGGGGAAAAGAATGAATAAATGTTACAGAAGATCATGCTTAGTTATTGTTTTTGAAATAGAATTGGCCAGCAAAACTAATTGGGTGGTGCTGTTTAAATCTCACTGCCTCTGCAAGGTCTGATTTCACTTTTAGGGGAAAACGGAGCCAGATATATTGTTTCAGGAGGGAAATGGATCCTGCATGTTTTTATAGTTAGGATGCCTTTGGATCGTCTCCTTTTATGTGTTCAAAATAAGTCCTAAAATAAAGGGGTGCTTTCATAAAGTAGACAGGGAATGAGCCTGATTAGAGGTTAAAGAATGTATAAGGGAAAAATCATATATAAGGTTCATGGTTGAAGAACCCTAGACATGTTCAGTGACTATCCCAAAATCCGTTTTAACATACCACGGCCAGCTGTATGCTGTAAAGTTCATCATTTGAGAATCAGACTGCTTGTTTACATTTCAAACATAACTCTGCCAGTGATTCAAAAGTGTGAGGGCAGAAGTGCACAAGTGACCAGGAAGAAGAAGGGAGGGTCTGATTAAAATTGGGAGAAGAGTATGATACATTAACCATTCACTCAACAAACAGGCACTGAGCATCTGCTAAATGCCAGGCACTGTGTTAAGTGCAGAAGATACAGATATGGCTACAATCCAGCCACTACCTGCTATTAGGAGCTCACAGTCTGGTACGGGAGATCTCAGAGCACTTGAGGAAATTCAAGTAGCACTGTGTGGCTGGAGTTTAAAAGCATATAACAAATGATGGGGGACTATTAAAACAGAAGCTAGAGAAATATGCAGTGACCACATACTGGAGGGCTTTGTATGCCATGCCAATGAATTTTACATTTTATGTCCTTTCTTTAAACACAAATAATCCATGTTTACTGTAGAAAATTTAAAGAATACAGAAAATCAAACTGCAAAAAAAAAGTGACCTCTAATTTCACCACTCAAAGCTGCATGATCTCTCTCTGTGTTCGTGTCCCTGTCTGTGTCCGTCTGTCTCTCTGTGTCTCTCTGTCTGTCTCACTTGATAGATGATAGATAGATAGAGGTAGATAAAGACAGATAAATTAGATAGATAAGCAGATAGATCGACACATCTCTATTTCTATCTACCTATCAAGAGAAATACATGTATACTCTGTCTCACACACACACATACATACACACATGTGGTTTTTTTCCACTTAAAAATATATTATGGATATTTATTCATGTCATTAAATCTTCCTCAACAACATCTTTTTAACAAGCTGCATAGGATTCCATCATATTGCTATTTCCTAATTTAACCAGTCCTTTATTGATGGTTGTTTCCTATTTTTGCAATTATGATAGGAGTTAACATTGAAATACAATTGTGTTTGCATTCCCATGACAGCTGTTGTCCAGAAACATGGCAGATGCAGGCTGCACAAGAGTAGAATTGCTAAGAAAGAAAAGGAAGAGGAGAAGATCACTGAGGGATAATGAAAAGTCAGGCAGTACATGGGGAAAAAAGCACATTCGTGTAAGGTGGTACCTAGTAGAGAGAGAGTACTAAGAGGGAGGAAGGAGTTTGCCCATGCTGTGGACACTGGTAAGTTATTCTTTCAACAAAACTTTTTTGAACACCTACTCAACACGTATGGGTAAACCTAGACCCTGGGTTCCAGTTACCTGACTGAGATTTCCAATATGATTCCTATGCAAACTATCGTTAGTCAATGGTTCCTTTGAGGCATCTGACACTTGAGAAAGAAAGAATTGAGTGGGCATGGTGACTAGATGATCACCCATGATTTCTACATTCCATTTCTGTATTAATAATCAGAAAGACAAGTACCAGGACCATATTATCTCAGCCTCCAAAGAAATGTCTAAATTGAATTACAATTTAATTTTACACTCTTCACTTCTTATGTAGAAGGTCAATACAGGAATTATCCACTTCAACAGGGTTTTTGTTCCTTCACAAAACTGTAGTTGAAAATGTCTACTATAAGCTATTATCTTTCACACGAGGGAACATCAAATAAATTTCAGGATAAAATTTATCTGGGGAAAAGAAGCATACATGTTTTTCTGTAGCAACAATAAAAACTATGCACGCCAATGTATTTTCCTGTTTACTTTTGCTGCTAGGAAACAGACTTGAATTGGCTTATCCAAATACTTCATGACATCCACCCGTTCTGGTTCCTTTAGTTACTCTCCTTGCTTTTTAAATTTTAAAGTTTCTATACTTTAGCGTTTAATTTTGTACACTACCTCAGACCCTACTGAACGTATATGGAATGAAAGAATCAAATAAATTTGGTCTCTAAAAGCAGTTTTACAACAATTGGCTCACAGGCTACTAAAAATTGGCTCAATGGCTGTCAATATCTGAGTTGAGAGCTGTGAAACTTTATATTTGTAGTTGATAGTTTTGATTGTGGTGTCATTAATCTCTTTATGATTAATACCTTGAAATGTGCCATTCTAATTTGTTTTCATAACAGATAAATGTACACATGCAAGTGCTAATAACATGCATCTTTAATGAAGATAACCATGAACTTGTTCTTTTCCTGTGCAGAAAGCAATAGAGAATAGGACGAATTAAACTCAAAATTGTATGAAAGTGCTCTTCTCTCTTCTTACCTCTGATCTGGTGAGGGATGACTTATAGGAAAAATGACTTAAAACCTTTCATGAAGTTGTTACAACAAGCAAACGGAAAGGACATTCTTGGGGGGGAGGGGAGAGAGGGAGGACGGAGGGAGGTGTCGGTGATGGGCCATAATAATCATATACATTGTATATTGACAAAATAAAAATTTAACAAAAAAAAATAAAATAAAATAAAGAATGACATGGCATTCTGATGAGAAAAAAAAAAAAAAAAAACCTTTCCAAAGCTGTCCACTGCCTTCAGGATAAAGTCCAATTGCTATGGTAAGATGTGCATGCTATATTGTTAAGTAAAAAAGGCAAATTACAGAACACCATGATTCCAATTTTATTGCACACACACACATAAAATAGACTAAAATATGCACTGAAATTGGTAATAGCATTAAAAATCATTCTTTTTAAATCTATATTTTCTTATTTTTCTAAAATAAACATGTTATTGGGCCGGCCTGGTGGCGCACTGGATAGTGCGCCGCTTGGGAAGCGCAGCGACGCTCCCGCCCGAGGGGTCGGATCCCACATACAGACCGGTTCCCGCTCACTGGCTGAGCGAGGCGCGGGGGCAACACCGAGGTTGCAATCCCGTTGCCGGTCTGCGGTCCGGTGCGGGGGCAACACTGAGGGTTGCGATCCGTTGCCGGACACGGAAAAAGACAAAAAGACAAAAAATAAAAATAAATAAAAATAAATAAAAATAAAATAAACATGTTACTTCTATTATCAGAAAAAATATCTTCCTTTTAAAATGTTCAAATACTCATATATTCTAGAATTTAGAGACTCCTGGAAGCATGTCAGAGCTCATAGAACACTAAAAGACCATCTGGCCTCCTTCTTCTTTAGATCTGAATATACCTGGGCCGGGAGAAGACAAGTGATATCCACAAAGTCTCGTAGACAATCAATAGAAGCCTAGAATAGATCCAGAGCTTTACCCAGTCCAGGGTTCTGATGCCCCGGCTACCTCTCTGAGTAGAAGGACAATAACCCTCTGGCAAGGGACTATAACAAGAACTTAGCCCTAGGGGCCAGGCTGGCCTGCAGAACTCTAACATTTCTTGCAACTTTAAGAGTCTATGAAATATGATCTGGCAATATGGTCTTCTCTCAGGTCAGAATTCCTAGAATCAGACAAGAGAAAAACAAAAGAAAAGTACTTTTAAAGCAAAATGATTTTTAGAGGCAGGATTATTTTTGGACTTTATGACTGATATGCTCTATAATTCAATATTTTTTGTTAATTTCAGATCGTACAGCTTGCTTATTTAAAAATAACATTTCAACCTATATGAAGAAATGTAGCAAAAAACAGAGATCTTCTTTTGGCTGGCCTCCTGGCCCCTTGGTCCAGAGGCTTATTAAAGGCTATGTCAGGAGATTGATTTTTCTTCAGGGACCAGGAGTTGGCCTGAGCTCCCAAATTCCACATCTTTCCTTCCAACAGAATGGTCTTTCCCTTCAAAGCTTTGAGCCTCTGAGCTGGAGCTACATAAAGCTTTAGTTAAGTCAGTTTGTTCTCTTTTTTTTTTTTTTTTTTTTAAGTGGGGGACAGTGGTAAATCAAACTAGCATGTTAACTTTTGGACCAACCTCAGGTCACAAGCCAAATTATCGTGACCAAGAGACATCCTCCCTAATCTCCTGGCTAAACATGGAGTCAAATATGGAGTACAGACTTTCTGTTTTGAGGAGATGAAGTAGCTTCAGGAACAAACTCTTGCAAACAAGAATAATAGTAATGATGGTGATGACTGGGGTGCTTTATCCTGTCAGCAGCAGCTCCTAAGGACAGACCAGGCCAACAGTTCTTCAGAGGCCATTTTGGCCCTACCCTGTGTTGGGAGACAATTCTCTGTGGATCTCTTGTGTTTCCGCATGTCTTGTGAGCAGAAGCACAGAGTAACTTTATTCTGGAATATCTTTTCAAGGATGTTTGTATAACAAACAGCCTTGGAGGACTGAGATAACCTCTGTCCAGTATAATAAAGATAATGTCACTCTCTGAGCAAAGAGCTGCCATTCTTACTGCCTATTATAAAAAATATGAGCTCCCTAAGCTTGGGGCTCCTCTCATAATGCAACCCACTGAGTGTGCAGATATCATGTGGCCCTCGTCACATTATCTTGTGGGTACTGGGGCAAAAATGCTGATACTCTGGCCACTGCTACTGTTGTGAGTAATAAACTGCTCTTCACCTCTGATCCAAGAGTCTTACGCCTCTTGCCAGCATCTAAGAAACTGTCTCAGGCTAACTTGCTGGCTGCAAGTTAAAAATTTTTACCTTTTAGGGCCGGCCCGGTGGCGCACTGGATAGTGCGCCGCTTGGGAAGCGCGGCGGCGCTCCCGTCCGAGGGTTCGGATCCCATGTACAGACCGGTTCCCACTCACTGGCTGAGCGAGGCGCGGGGGCAGCACCGAGGCTTGCGATCCTGTTGCCGGTCCCCGGTCCGGTATGGGGGCAACACTGAGGGTTGCGATCCGTTGCCGGACACGGAAAAAAGATAAAAGACAAAAAAAAAAAAAAAAAAATTTTTACCTTTTTTAAGGTAAAAATCCCAGACCCTTTACAGTTCTTAACGGTCTGTACTTCCTGACTCGACTCCTACAAAATACCTGGAAGGAATTAGGCAAAAAATAAGGAACCTATAGCCTAAAGGTTAAAGGATTGCTAGTGGCTCAAGATCATCATTGTTATATAATAACTGCATGTGTTTTTGATAATAATTATTAACTACTTTAGTTGCAACTGGGGCCTAAGGGTCACAAAACCTCATCAGTGCCTGATTTGGGGTGATAGTGATAAAAGAACAGGCTTAGACCTAACCCAACATGTCTTCAAGGGCAGGTTTAGACAGAAGCTAAACTGCCTTGTGAAGGAACTACTTGGAAGAATCAAAAAGTCTCATTACTGATCAGTTCTGCACCTGGGAGAGCTTTGTTTCAACTCTCAGACTAAATACCAACAGGCTTTTTTATGACATTTTATTCAATTTACATAGTACCACTGTTAGAAAAATAAAATGTTCAGAATAACTAATCCATTGTTGAGGGTTTGTGGCTTTTTTCTCATTTTATTTCTAGCTCATTATAAACCATACAATATGCCAATGTATTCTTTTAGTGCAATTATACAGAAGAAATATAATGCACAACTGGAACCCTTTATTCAACAGTGGCCATGTTCCAAAAACTAACTACGAAAGATGTTATTTCCACTCCAAAAAACAAACAGTAATTCTTAAATGCTGAACAGAAAGCTGAATAGATTTTCAGAATTACTAGATTATTGCTTTACTATTAAAATAATTCAGTAATTACATCTTAGCTGGGGGGTTACATTACTTAAAATATGTCACTTTAATAGCCTACTTTTCTTCATTCTAAAAAGTAACCCCATTTTTCATTTATGAATATTGTTATTTCTGCAACTAAAATGACTCATTTTTTTTTCTGAAATAATAAGTTATGCCAAGAAATCCTCATCTCCATTTTTGAAGATGACGGGAGGTAAGAGGGATGTTCCCATCTTCACCTCCATGTCTGCAAATAAGTCAAGGTCCCCCACTGTCTTTGCCTCAAAGGGTCCCAAAAGTATTTGTGAAAACAGATGTGATGTGAGCCTCACACTGAGTACTTGAGTCTTTTTGCTCCCTGAACACATTAACTTGACATTTGGAAATATTGTGTTTGAAAGTTATTACCACATGTAAATTTCTTAAATATTTCTGATAGAAAATAAGATCTGCAGGGTGTCAATAAAAACAATAGTTTAATTAATTTTAACACAGAAAAGGTCTATACATCCTCATCCCTTGTATATACTCCTGGTTGTTGGCCAAATTTATTCTTCAAATGTAGATCAAGAAGTTTGCTATATCTGTTAAAGCCACAGCGACTCTTCTTGCTCCTGGCCTAACTGAAATACAAGTTTTACTAAAGTTAAAGCAGTGCTAACGGGCATAATCCTGTGGGATCTTCTCCCCCAACATCTAACCACCTTCTGCAAAGAAAGCAGTAGAAGCTTTTTTACCAGGTCCTTTTTAACTCCCTTAGTAACAGGTGGCACAAGCAACTCCAATGGGCTGATGGGGCAAGATTATTGACCCAGTGCTAAGGGAGCAGACTTCAGCAGACAGCTGATACAATTCCCACGTACAGTAGCAAAAGGGCAGCTTTGCAGGGCAAAGTCCCAGCAAGAGAAAGAAACAGGTGATGAGAACTCAGAAGGGCTTTATCTTTCAGGGTCCAGTTTATTTGGATAAAAGTCCCCCAGCCCCATCTCAGGTCTATATACAAACACTACCATCAGCATCAGCACCATCTGCTTTTCCTTTCTGGAGACTGCTGGGAGGGTCTTACTGGGAAAACGAACCAGAAAGGAAGCAGGATTTTCAGAATCTTTTATTCCATTGTTTTCATCTCCTAGCCCCCAAAGCATTTTTGGCTCACCCTTGTGGGGAGACGCTGTATTAAAGCATGCCTCACAAAAGGACCCAGAACCTTTATCAGAAGGGTCTGGGAATCCTGGGATAATAAACATATTTTAAACAAGTTAATGTGTTAATTAGTCTGATTGTGGTAATCATTTCACAATGTATGTTTGTATCAAATCATGTTGTATACCTTAAATATATACAATTTTTAGTTGTCAATATACCTCAATAAAGTTGGGGGAAAAAAATTAAAGGACTCAAGAGGACACTTGGGTGAAGATAAATGAGTCATCAGCACTTACGGCGTAATTCTCAAGCACATCACTGGTATTCGTCGTTTGTTCCCCAATTTAAAAAATCTACATCACTTGAGATATCTCAGAACAGTTATGTGTATGCACTGGCTAATGATTAGAAATGTAGCTCCACACTCATAACTCTGAACACTAAATAGAAGAAAAAACAACAAACTAGGTATTTGGAGACCTAGATTCTAGTCCTAGCTCTGTCACAAGCTTACTGGATGACTTTTGGTAAGTCACTTATAGCTGCTTGAGTCTCTATATTCCCATAAATGGTGATAATAACTTTCGTAGATACTTTACTAAGATGTTGAGAACTTCAAATTAGAGAAGACACCAAAGTAATAGCAGATGTTACAGTGCCTTGTATCTAGCATATGTAGATTTATAGGCTACATATATGACTTTTAGAGTTCCCTCTAACTCAGTAATTCTGGGCAATATTATCTTCTTTAATAAAGCATACAGCATCCATTAAGGTGAGTGAGGTCAGTGGTGGGAGTGGGGATGGCAAAGGGGTCACAAACAGATTGAGTCAGATAGACTTTAGTCTCAAGCTGAATTCATCTCTTAGTCACTGTAATCTTGGGGGCCTCAGTTTCCTCACCTCTAAAATGCGGTTAAATATAGTAGCACGTATCTCATTCAGTTGTTGTGAGGGTTAAATGAGATAATGCATACAGACCACTTAGCACATGACCTGGTACATAGAAGAAAATCAGTAGATGTTAATTATCACCATCATCATCACCACCACCTTCTCTGTTCCTGTTCTTTGACAGAGGTTTCAGTCTAAGCTTCTCACAGCTAGTGTATTATATGGACAGGGTATGTCAAAGGAAAAAGCTAGAGTTCTGCATGGATTGGAGCAAGGGTTGGTTGCAAAGGAACCCATTTGTAAAATACCCAATAAAGGAATTTTTGAAAAGGCAGAGCTTTGTTCCCATTCCGATGATACCTAGGATTGTGGGCCCTTTTGGCAGAACTGGGCATTGAGACCTCAGGGAATCTCTGACATCTTTTCTGTTTGTAAATATTATATCTATGTATATACTTATTTTTGCCCATTTTAACCTAATGCATTACCTAAACTACTAGAAGTTCTTCTATCAAAGTTTTCCTGTATACATTCTTTGCCAGCTGGCATTCCACTACCCAGAAAAGCATAGAAATCCCTACAAATAGGGATTTCATAATGCATATGTTCATTTAGCAAACACTCCAATGTCAACTTCATGTCAGATATCCGGTTAGGCACAGGGGTTAAAAAGATAAGAAGCTGGCCCTACTCTCAAGGATTTCACAGTTCAATGATGAAGCAGGTTATTCACCCAGAAAGGGGGTACAGGAAGAGCAAGTTTAGAGAGGAAAGTGATCACTAATACTTTGAACATGTTCAGTTTACATGTCTTTGGAGATAGATGCCTATAAAAAAGAAGTTTAGGCTGAAGGTACATACTTAATCCTCAGTAGTGGGCACCCATGAGGTCACTCAGGTAAAGTGTATATAATGAGAATGGAGAACCAAAGATAAGCCCCCGAGGAAACTGTTGAAAGGGTAGACTGAAGAAAGAGATCCATGAATGTAACAGACAAAATAGAGACAAGAAGGGA
Source organism: Galeopterus variegatus (assembly GCF_000696425.1). Lineage (NCBI taxonomy): Eukaryota > Metazoa > Chordata > Mammalia > Dermoptera > Cynocephalidae > Galeopterus > Galeopterus variegatus. The sequence goes on from NW_007726883.1 coordinate 334,949, forward strand.
AAAAGAAAACCAAGAGAAAATGCCAGCTCAGAGATTACATGAGGTGTCTCTATACAGAAATCAATAAGACAGAAAAATAGTAGCTGCTATTATTGTTATTATTATTTCTTTCTTTCTTTTTTTTTTTTTTTTTTTTGTGTGTGACCGGTAAGGGGATCACAACCCTTGGCTTGGTGCCGCCCGCACCGTGCTCAGCCATTGAGTGCACTGGCCATCCCTATATAGGATCCGAACCCGCGGCGGGAGTGCTGCTGTGCTCCCAAGTGCTGCACCCTCCCAAGTGTGCCACGGGGCCGGCCCTATTATTTCTATTTTTAGTACTTAGAGATTTCTTCCTCATTCACATGGATGGTGTGGTAGCCAGCTCCAAGATGGCTCCTGATAATGCTCACCTATTTATGCCCTTGGGTAGTCCCTTTCCACAGTGAATTAGGCCTGGCTCTGTGTGACCAACAGAATACAGCAGAAGTGATGATGTGTGACTTCCAGGTTTAGGGCAAAAAGGACATTGCAGCTTCCACCTTGGTATCTTGGATCACTTGCTCTGGGAAAAGCCAGCTGCTGTGCTATAAGAACATTCTATGGAAGTGGGAAGGAACTAAGACTCCCAACTACAGTCAGCACCAACTTGCTGGCCATGTGAGTAGATCCTCCAGGCCCAGAGAAGCCTTCAGATGACCGCAGCTCCAGCCAGCAACTGACTGCAACTTATAAGCTGTAAACGTATACAATTTTTTATTTTTCAATTATACATCAATAAAGCTGGAAAGAAAACACATTACTGGATGCTCCCCAGTGAGGTAGATTGTGCTTATTCTCCATAAGAAAAAGTATGAGGACGTCACCAACCCAGGGATGTTTGTACAGGGGCCCTTATTTGAGGAACCTTATTTGGTAAATCCATTTTGCTTCAAAAGAAGAAGAGGAGGAGCAGGAGGAAGAAGAAAAGAAAAGAAAAAATCAGAACTTATTCTTCACATTCGAAGGGAGGCAAGACATGTTTCACAAAACCCTCTCACCCTCCCCACCTCCCTTTACCCTCATGCTTATGGAAGGTAGAGGAAGATATGGTTGAGTAACAGCATACAAGGAACAGTTTTGATTTTAAATATTTGGTCCCACTTTTAGATCACATGCCCCTGCCATGTTTAGTTCAAAAATATATTCACTGTAGATAAAGGGTAAGTAAGTCAGTGAGTTTGCAGCTGGAGGGGCTATAGAAAAAAAATGGCTAATCCAGGGCAGAAGCCTCAGGGTGCTAGTCAGAAAACAGGGAGATTGTAGGTAACAGTGCTAAATTCCCTTTTTGGATTCCTCTCACATTCCTCCTTGTTGGGTATAGGATGATACCTTCCAAGTTTAGACAAATGACTTTGCTTGTATATGTCAATTTGGAATAGATAAAGCGCTGGTGAGGAGAAACACAAGCTGAGAGAGTAATAGATTAAACAGGTGGAAGGGGAAATCAGGTCTGGAAGGAGCCGAAAACTGTGAGAAAGAGGACAAAACTCCAAAATAAAGTATGGGGAATGAATAGCATTCAACTATTCAACTATATCTCAGCTATAATGAGAATTAGCCCTGGGGTGAGCGTGGCTAATGAGGGCAGAAAATGGGGGTTTGGGTGAAAGCTTTTCTTTTTTCAAAGATGAAGGGAGCTTAGAAAAAGTTCAGCCTTGGGCAATAATAATAGATCAGAACTAGAAAGAGAAAGCCCACTTCTCAGACACCCAGGGAAGAAAAGGTCCTAGTCTGAGATCAGAGTGGGTTCCGGTAACTATACACAGATACCTAGGACCTTGGGCTGCCTCAGTATTGTCTCTTGAGTTGAACTCCCTACACACTCCCTACAGTTCAGGAGACTGTGGTTAGAAGTGACCATAAGAAAACTCTTATAAATATTTGTTAATGTTCATCAAAGTCAAGCAATAAAAAGAGCACATTAAGTAAAAGGAATATCAATAGTGTTTTGTAAATGAGCACAAAGGGATGCTATATAATTAACTTTCATTTACCATTATCCGCTGACTACAAATTTTCCAGGATATTCCTCCCTCATAATTTTAATGAGATCCTTGTACGTTCACTTTTCCATGTTACAAATAAAATATTAAGAGATATATTTCCTTTATCCAATCCTTCATCCAAGGTTTTGATTTTGGGTCCCTTGATAACACTTCCTAATTCACAACTGGGAGTGAATGGAAATTTGTATAATCTTGATCCAAAATTCTTGAGAAGGTGTTAAAAGTACATAGGTGCAAGTCTGCATAAGCTGTGATTATGATGAAGGGAATTCAGATGTAGGGTGGGATTACTGTACATACCATAGCTAGAGTGGAGTGAACAAAATGTTGCCTAGTAAGGATTTTTGCCTCACATGCAAATGGCTGTTTGAAATTAGTATACCAGGCGCTGCTTCTAAAGCGTTTGAAAGTTTATTCTCTAAAGCAGTTTAAAAGCTCCCTCAGGCAACCTTGTTTACAAATTAACAGAATTCTGAATTAACGAAGTCCAACTGCTTTCTTTTTAAATAACTTCAAATACAAGCTAACCCTGACACATATGGAAATAATCCTACTCCAACCCCAGTGATACACTGGACCTCAAAAACATAACTTTTCTTTCAGGAGCTGCTATAGATTTCTTGCCAGAGAAGTTTTTCCAACAGCGCCCTTCTGAAGTGAATGGTGAATCCTCTAAAATTACCTCCTTTATACATGACATGTCTAACGAAAGTACATATTTGTTTTCTTCACTACTCTTTCCATATTTCTCTCCAAAGACCTGAAGAGATGGTTTGGGTTCACAGTCATCACAAATTTATTATACTGAACTTGTGACCTAGTCTGGATGAGAACCAGAACAATAGCCAACGTGAAAAGGCAGAATTCACTCAGTTTTGCAAAACTGCCTTCTTTCGGAAATCCTGAAAAATAGCTCCTTTTATTTTTTTTTTTTACGTTGTTCTTCTCTCTAACTACCACCAGAATATTTTATTTTTATGGTTCAACCTGCCCTAATAAATACATACTATATTGTTTTTGTGCCTTTCAGTTATAGATGAAGAATTCTAAGATTTGCTATCACAAGCTTTAATATCATTTTATCAAACAAAACTTCATCACCTAAACCAGCTTTGCCCATAGAACTCATTCTGAATCTTCCATTACCCAAACTACTGCTTATGAGAACTAATAGATAACAGATTTTTTTTTCCTGAGGCTGATACCTTACATGTTCTTTATTTTAAAATCTCTGGTATGTGACCCCCTCCAGCCACATAGCAAAGAAAAAGCCAAGAGTAGTTAATTTAAATGGATTTATACAATCAAATGATATGTATACATATATATACACTAATTATATGCATATGAGACAAGATAAAGACAACAGATTTCAGCAAGGCAAAATCCATAAAATGTTTCAAGATGAAATAATATAATTACACATTATACCACCTATAGGGCATTTGTCTACAGTTTGTCATCTGTAGCAAGGAGTATTTTTATTTCTCTCTCCAAAGGGTATATTTTACATCCTCTCTTACTTCAAAATGAGGATAGATGTCTTTTTTTAAAAATTGCTTAAAAAGCTGATTCCTGCTTGAAGATTTCTTTCCCTACCATAATTTTCATTATTCAGAAAGAATATCTCATCCTATGAATTGTGGATTTCATATGTGCTCAATTTCAGGTACCACTGCGCATGCACTCACTGAAAGCAGACATCCAACTGCCTATAAAATAGTTTTATAAATGGAACAAGTTGGCTTAAATTGGAACAATTTTAGGAGACTTTTCCTTTGCCTATTTTCCATGACAGCTCTCCAGCTTGGGGCTTTCAAATCTGAAAGAAAGATCTTTTACAACAACAGTGAGCACAAGCACATATCTACAAACAGGAAATTTTTCATAAGTCACACTCAGAAATAAGAATGAACCATTTCCCAAAGTGGAATGAGTTAAACCTCGGGGTTTTGCCCACTTACAGAGCAGAGCGCAATGCAGAGTGCCTGACTTGCTGGATGAGAGTCAGAATCAGGATCAATATTTTGGGCTCATTTCTCTGTGGTGCCTGCTTCTATTAATGCACTGAAGAAGTTCACCATAAGAAGGGAAATTTGTGTCAAAAAATATTATTCAGAAGAGACAAAAGAAATAGCTACTCGCACTCATAGAGACATGTGTTCGATTGTTTTTTTTTTTTTTTTTCTGAAACCAGAAGCAGAGATTAACAAAAGAAAATCAATGCTGCCACTTCAATGAAAAAAGAGAGAAGGAATGTCATTTCAAATACATGAAGTGATAGAAAGAGGAAAGGGAAATAGTTTCTATATTTCAAGGTCAGTCAGTATTAATAAAAACAAAGGTGGAAAGACATGCTGCCAATAATTATTATGGAAACATTCATGACAGCCAAGAATTCAAAATTAGTTCAGACTCAAACCTAAATCAGAGTCTAAGGACACTCCATGGTCACTGACTCTATGCTTGTTTTGGGGGATAAAGAAATATGGGGTGGAAGTAAGAGAAGAGATTAGAGCCGAGGGGCATGGGGTCAAGGAACAAAAAGAGGAAGAATTTGTTACCTTAAAAAAAAAAATCCGTCATAACTCTGCTTCCTAAAATATTCTATGGTATTCCTCCCATAGAGCACACAGATAGAGAAGGGTAATGGACTGGAAGATGAACTAGGAGATACACAATCTTCACATAAACCAACTGAAGAAGCCATACCAAACAAAAAGCAGCACTGAAGCATGCATGCTGATAGACTGCCAGAATATCAGTGCTGATCACATTCCCAGAGGAAACTGAAAATCAATTGAAAATAGACAAGAAATCTAGCATTTCCAGTGAAACTGATGAATTTTTTTCATGAAAGTCATTAAAAGAGTGAGGTTCAAAGGCACACCCATCCTTTATGGTATGTAGTCCCTATAAGGGCCATGCAGTCCCATAACCACAACACCAGCAAGGTACGCATCAGTGTTGTGGGGGAAGGAGGGCTGATACATTGCAGCATTTAGCAAAACAGCTGTCATACTCTCTAAATATCTGGAGGGCGGAAAGATACATGGAATGTAGAGTTTTAGAGAAAAAGAAAGATCATCAAAGGGATGGAGAGTAAGGTTTGAAAGTAAAGGTAATGACAGTGGGACTATTTAAGGCTAGGTAAAATAAGGGAAACATTTAATTAGTCTTCCAGGATATTATTATACACATGGCTGATCTCCATCTCTACTGAAGACAGAATACAATAAAATACCATTTACAAGAGTTGGGTTAAATATAAAGATTTTTTCTACAAATTCCTTGCCAAATACTTGAATAGATTACTAAGGGAAACTAAAGATATTTTAAAATAAAATGTATTCTCACCTAACCATGATAAACTACACAGGACAACAAACTATATGATTTCACTTAAGTTCCACAAGGCTATGCTAACTTTCTGATCGATTCTAGTTAGAACTACAAAATTCAAATGCAGCTTTTATAGAGATCATGGAGGTACATCTGTCCTGATCTGTCAAAGCTAAACAATAATATGTCTATAATTCACCACAATGTCAGTTTTCAGCTGAAGAGGTAATAATTTCTATTTCATCAGCTTTTTTTTCTTTCTTCTTCTTTTTTTTTTTTGTAATCTCCCCTCAACCACTTTCAAATCTTTTCCATCTGGCAAAAAAAGTAACAGAAAAGTCTCATTTCCTGTGCCCAGCTTGCCTGATCCTTGCTGGAGACAGGGCCCACTTAACTGTCACCTGATCCTTTAGTCCAGTCCTCACCTGATCTTCCTACCCTTACTCAACTGTAATCTCGTCCACTCCTAAATTTGCAGAGCACTATGTTTACCTCTCTTGCCACATTTGACATATTCCACCTTAGATTATTATTGGGCTGTGCCTTCTCTTTCCTACCAGACAAGAAGTCCCTTGAGGGTAGAGATTATGGCTGACTCATCTCTGGATCCCTATGACTCTAACGAAACTGCCTGTGTACAAATGTTTAATGAGTTAAACTACAGCCATCTTCTGGGTTGAAAGACACTGTGTTACCTAATCAGTAGTTCACTGACCAGAATTTACCTAATAATTCTCTATTTCTTTCATTTCATGTCTGGATTATTGTGCAAAATATTATAATGGATGAAACCAATAACCTTCACTTTAAGCCCTCAGATTATAACTTTAAACATCAAGATACTAAAATTCTGTTCACTAGATAGGCTCATCTTTATGATCTGACCTATGTTTTTATTTATTTATTTTTTTAATAAAGCTAGTCGAGCTCTTCTTTACAGCTTAAGATGAAAAAGTTCAAACTTCACTGCTTAAACCCAGTAAATTCACAGGATTCCTATTAGCTTTTCCACAGTCACTTGTAAAACGGTTTGAAGAGTGAAGGTTCAGAACGTCACACAATTATCAGAACCTCCAAAGCCTGGGAAATATCCTAAAGAATGGGAAGAGATAGGTACTGTTGAATTTCAGGAGGGGGGGAGCAGGGAGATCAATAACTAACATCACTCTACCAAAAAGAGAAGTAGTATTTACTCAGTAATCCTTACTACAACAGCTGTCAGCCTCAGTGAAAAACTTCTGACACTAGTATAAAGGAACACTGGCTGAGGCAGTGAGTTCTGAATCACGCAATCTTCACTTAATAACTACCACAATGATCATGCAATTTCAAGTATGTATAAGATATATCTATTTGGTGAGTTCCCCATCAATGGCAACTCCTCAGCTTCGGGTCCCAAGATTGTGCTTTGGGGAAGAATAGTCTTTCACCTACTCGAACTTCCTCTTTCCTTAGGCAGAATCTCCAATTAGGAGTCAAACAGTGATAATATTCAAGATTAAACATAAAATTTCATTTGTCTAAATGAGCTATTCCAAAATTCACCCCTCAAAGATTGTACTCCTCGTGTATATTCAGCTGTTCTCTTGAAAGACCTTTACCTTGGCCTATAAGAATACCTATTCAAAATTGGTACTTGTCAATTGTGACTTCTCATTTTGCTAAGACCTTCCAAAACACATCACTCCAATTACAGTATCACCAGTTTTTCTTCACTTGTGCTTCAAAATCAGTGGATTACTAAGCTCCCTTAATACTACACCATCACTCCACCCAGGTGCTACTAAACAAGTTAGTATTTTCCTTTGTCTACTTCTTTTCCCTACTTCCTACTAGTTATAGTGGAGATTGCATGGGTTTTGTGCAATCAATCTTGTTCTCTTTATTTAAAATCTAGCCCCTCAAAATCTCTCTGAAGTGGGCCCTGTCCCTTCCAATTATTTCACACTATTACCCTAAAATCTTTCTCTTCTACTGATTCATTTCCAATGACATTAACATAAAGTTCTACTTTCTTTTCCTGTTGCTTTCCTCCTCCGATAAACTGCTTCTCCTTATTTGAATGCAAATCCATGATGAAATCGCTATACATTTTCCTATTCTGCTTACATCCTGCAGCCTGGCACATTTCTTCATTGTTTCTACTGTAATCCAACTCTGAGTACTTTTCAGCAGATTTCAATGTCATGCATCTCCCTAAGACTTCTAAATTGCTCATATCAATTGGGCTTAAAAGCACAGCTAGAAAAGAATTCAAACATTAGGGAGAACTTCTTGACCATGAGAGAGACTTAGGCTTAAACACTGGAACAGACTACTAGAAAAAGACAGAAAATATCTATCTTTAGAAATTTTTTAGGGCCGGCCCGGTGGCGCACTGGATAGTGCGCCGCTTGGGAAGCGCGGCGGCGCTCCCGCCCGAGGGTTCGGATCCCAGATACAGACCGGTTCCCGCTCACTGGCTGAGCGAGGTGCGGGAGCAACGCCGAGGGTTGCAATCCCGTTGCCGGTCCCGGTCTGGTACGGGGGCGACACTGAGGGTTGCGATCCGTTGCCGGACACGGAAAAAGACAAAAAAAAAAAAAAAAAGAAAGAAAGAAATTTTTTAAATAGAATGAAAAACCACCGTTCATTTATGATTTAGGTGTTGAAGTAACTAAGCAGAAGGATGAACTAAATGGCTTATTTTTATCCTTTCCCGGTCTTAGATTCCACAATATAGTGAACTTAACTATATTTCTAAAATTTTGCTAAGAAAGCTTTGGATTCTTCTAGAATGATGATAAAATGCATTAAGGCAAAACCAAGCCAAGATATTCTATCAAATGACCCAACATTTCATTCAGTCTGAGTTCCTCTTGGGAGCAAATGAAATTTGTAACACAATAAGGACTTTGAGGGGTGGAGGGGTGAGACAGACCCATCTTGCTGTCTGCCCTTAAAGCTGGTGTCAGGCTGCCTCCAGAAGGAAGGACAGGAATAATTAGAAAATCTTTATTGGGTCTGGAACATTGTTTAGCCAACTAGATGCAATCAGCTGCTATGGATATTAACTTTACTTTTGACAACACATACCTAAAATGGGATTCTTTGAAGATCCAGGCAAGATTTCCTCGTTCTTGGGGAACTAAATACATCCTAAGCTTTTAAAATACTGGAAAGCAACTAATCACCTCTAATGAGCTGCCAATTGCTTCTGAGAAATTAAAAATAAGGAACTTTGCCAGTCAAGAGATGAGCAGCATGCTGAGGTGGGGATCATAGAGCTGGTGGAAAGTTCAGTAGAGCCAAGAGAGAGACAAAAGTACAGGAGGTGGGCTGAAGGTGGCCAGGCTTCCAACTGCAGCACACAGGCTGGCATTTCATCCCTTCAATGCTAAGGCAAGATAATGTACGTACAACTTTGGTGCTCTCAAATACTGCTCGTGCCTTTCATTGATACCACTATCGCCTTTAACTTCTCCTTTACCCCAACTTGTAGAGCACCACACAGATAACGTTATGTAAATAAGCTAACTCAAAGGGCTAAGAACTATCAGGGAAATTTAAAGGGAAGTCTCAAAAGAAAGTATGACATTAATATTTGGTTAATGTGACATATAATTTTTTAAATTCTTACAAAAAGGTTTTTTTCTATTTTATTCCTATTAATGCCAGTGGCCTCCTACAGTCTAGTGAGAGGCAGTATGGAGTATGAGAAAGACATAAGGAAAAATATAAGCTTTGAAATCAGACAGACATGAATTTGGATTCTGGCTCTGCCACTTCTTAACTGTGTGACCCTGGGCAAGTCATTTAACATTTCTCAGTTGTCTCATCTGTAAAATGGGTGTGATTCTACACAAAGAAGTACTGTGAGGTTTGTGTGCATATAAAAACACTAGCATAGCAGCGCATGGTTCACAATAAAGGTTCATTTCACTTTAGGATCACCTTCTACCCACTATCCCCCTCCTCTGACCTCCTTGGTTTCCCCTAATCTGTTCTGTTTCCTTCATATCCTCTTTCCTCAGCTTGCTGAAATTTCTCTACAATAGTCATTCCTCTCCTTTTCAAGTGCAGCCTTACTTATGGTAAAACCTCAACAATTAGCAGAACGTATTGGGAGTCACTAGATGTCTGGCAGACTTACACAGCCAAAGAGATTTCCAGTCGCTTAGGGTTTAAATGCCAAAACATAACAGCACACCTTTGGTAATCAACATGATATCCTTCAAAAACTAATATTAAGCATCCTGATGCATTGAGCATTATGCTAGATATTGGGGTTATAGAGATAAGGACCCAGCCTCTGCCCTCAAAGAACTCACAGACTACTGGGGGAGACAGACATAGAAACAAATAATTGTAGCAGAGTGTAAGAATTGCAAGAAGAGAGATACGTATGAAGTACAGAGCTGGCAAAGAGAATGGAGAAACCCAAACAGCTTTCTTGTACTACTGTGAAGGGTGGGAAATAATGGGAGTAAGTAGTAAAGGAATATCTCAAGGAAAAAGACACTCATCCCAGTTCTACCTATGGTTTTATACAAGCTGTAGCACCTTGGCCAAGCCAGTTCACCTCTTTGAGCCTGTTTCCTTATCAGAAAAAAAGAAGGGATAGGACTCGACAATCTCCATTAGTCCTTGCAGTTTTAAGCTCTATGACTTCTTACCAAGTAGGAAAGTGAAAGGAATATAGCTCTAGATTCCATATTTTTCCTCCCCCCGCCCCCATTTCTTCTTATCCATTCATTTATCCTGGTAGCCAGTGAGTCATTTCTAGTAGTTTGCTTTTGACTCTCGTCTATTATGGGGGTGCTGTGCTTATGAATTTTCTACCATGGCTGCAAAAGGGGTACTTTGGCAAAAAGGAGTTCCCTTGCATAGAAAGATCTGTTTCTTCATTGTTCCTTGTAAAATGATATGATAGGTTGAGTCCTGAGCAATGCTTTTAAATTTTGACTCTAGGGACTCTTTTTTCACATGACAAGACTTCAAAAACTATTTTAGTGACTTAACATTGACCCTCACAAAAGCTCCACCTCCATATCCATTTAACAAACATTTATTAAAGCTTTCTCTGTGTCAGGCATTAGGCTGGGGGATAGGGGGGATGCAGAAATGATTAAGATATAGGCCTGGTTGTCAGAGAGCTTATGATTTATTCAGCGGCTGTGGCACTGAGCCCAGTGCTATATAAAACATATTAGCAAGGCAATCTTTGTTCTGTCACAACTGGAGCCATGAGTCCTAAACATGTATATGTGGTTTTGACTAGAAGTTGTGCATTCCGTAGGCGTTGAAAGCCACATGTCAAAAACTGAGTTGTTAAAAAAAAGTTCAGCCCCATTAGCAATCTAAGAAGCGAAAGTTCAAACAATGAGATTCCATCATTCTTCCAGCAAATTGGCAAAGATGGAAAATGATAAAATGCAATGACAATGAGAGTGTGGTGAGATGAATCCTCTCATACACTGCTAGTGGAAACAGTAAATAAACTATAGTACATTCTTAACAAATTATGGTACACCCACACAAGTGAATTCTGTGCAATCATTCACAATAATGTTTTCAAGTATATTTAATGATATGGTAAAATACCCATGATGTAATATTAAGTGAAAATAACAAGTATCAAACTATATATAATAGCATAAACATGTTTTGGTAAAACAATATATTTTTTCTTTGTGAATGCATAGAAAAAAAGACTAAATGGAAATATAGCAGAATGTTAACAGTTATTATTACTTGGTAGAGTGATTTTAGGTGATTTTACTGTTCTTTTTAGTGTCTTTTTGTTTAATTTTTCAAATTTTCTGCAGCATCCCTATCAAAATACCAATGACATTTTTCACACATGTTTTGGTAAAACAATAAATTTTTTTCCTTTGTGAATGCATATAAAAAAGACTAAGAGGAAATATACCAGAATGTTAACAGTTATTATTATTACTTGGTAGAGTGACTGCAAGTGATTTTACTGTTCTTTTTAATGTTTTCAAATTTTCTGCAACATCCCTATCAAAATACCAAAGACGTTTTTCACAGAAATAGAGAAAACAATCCTAAAATTCATATGGAAGTACAAAAGACCCTATATAGCCAAAGCAATCCTGAACAAAAAGAATGAAGCTGGAGGCATCATACTACCTGACTTCAAAATATACTACAAAGCTATAGTAACCAAAACAGCATGGTACTGGCATGAAAACAGACACTTGGACCAGTGGAACAGAATAGAGAACCCAGAAATAAATCTATATACCTACAGCCAAATGATTTTTGACAAAAGTGCCAAGAACATACATTGGGAAAGGGACAGCCTTTTCGATAAATGGTGCTGGGAAAACTGGATATTCATATGCACAAGAAAGAAATGAGACCCCTATCTCTCACCATACACAAAAAGCAACTCAAAATGGATTAAAGACTTAAATGTAAGACCTGAAACTATAAAACTACTAAAAGAAAACATAGGCGAAACATTCCAAGACATTGGTCTGGGCAAAAATTTTATGGAGACGACTTCTAAAGCACAGGCAACAAAAGCAAAATTAGACATAGGATTACATCAAACTAAAAAGCTTCTGCACAGTAAAAGAAGCAATCAACAGAGTAAAGAGGCAACCAGCAGAATGGGAGAAAATATTTCCAAACTATTCATCCAAAAAGAGATTAATATCCAGATTATACAAAGAATTTAACAGCAGAAAAACAAATAATCTGATTTTAAAATGGGGGGCAAATAACATGAATAGACATTTCTCAAAAGAAGACATACAAATGTGCAAGAGGTATATGAAAAAATGCTCATCACTAATCATTAGGGAAATGCAAATAAAATCACAATGAGATATCATCTCACCCCAATTAGAATGGCTATTATCCAAAAGACAAAAATTAGCAAATGTGAGCAAGGATGCAAAGAAAAGGGAACTCTTATAAACTGTTGACAGGAATGTAAATCAGTACAACAATTATGGAAAACAGCATGGAGGTTCTTCAAAAAACTAAAAATAACACTACCACATGATTCAGTAATCCTACTGCTGGGTATTTATACAAAGGAAAGGCAATTATCATACTAAAGAGATTTCTGCACCCCCATGTTTATTGCAGCACTATTCATAATAGTCAAGACATTGAATCAACCTAGGTGTCTATTTACAGATGAATGGATAAAGAAAATGTGGTAGATATACACAACGGATTACTACTTAGCTATGAAAAAGAATGAAATCCTGTCATTTGCAGCAACACGGATGAGCCTGGAAGACATTATGCTAAGTAGTGAAATAAGTCAGGCATGGAAAGAAAATACCACATGTTCTCACTCAAATGTGGGAGCTAAAAAAAAAAAAAAGTTGAGTTTTCAGAAGTAGAGATTAGAATTCTGGTTACTAGAGGCTCGGAAGGGGAAGTAAGACGGTGTTGGTTAATGAATACAAAATTACAGCTAGAAAGGAAAAATAAGTTCTAATAGTGTATAGTAGTGCTAGGCATCTATAGTAAACAGTAATTTATTGTATGCTCTCAAGTGGCTAGAAGAGAGGAGCTCAAATGTTCTCATCACAAAGAAGTGATAAATTTTTGCAATAAATATGCTAATTACTCTGGTTCGAAAATCACATTTTGTATACATGTATTGAAATATAACTCTGTACCCCATAAATATGTACAATCAATAAGTGACAATTAAAAAATAAATTAAAATTTTTTTCTGCAATAATATTGTCTTTCTAATAATAAAATGGTGTTAAAATGCATAGAAAAAGATGTTAATAGCAATTTTCCTCAGATAGTAGGATGATGGTATAAGTTTTATGTTCTTTATGTTTTCCATATTTTAAAAATTTTCTGCAGTGAACATCTACTAACTTCATAGAACTAAAAACTAAAACTTGATTAAGAAAAACTGGACTGTCAGATAAATCAGCAAAGACTAACGTGAACAAGCATATATTATTTAAATGAGTCAGTTCTACTGCCACAGAGCTTTGCAATACTTTTAGGCTCTATCTCCACTGATTATGGTTTGGGGCAGGTCACTTAACTTGTGTGTGCTGTAGGGAATCAATAATTACTGCGTGCTTCTAAGGGATCCTGTGATGGTGAGTGTGATAGCATTGGTGACGTGCTTTGAACTCAGGAAAGAAAGATATACATACAGCAAGTAGTAATGGATATTTTAATTATCTATTGTGTAATTTTGTTGTTTAGATTACCCTCATCAATTTCGCCCATTCTCATTTCTTCAACCATCATCTCTGTACAGATGACTCCCAAATCTCTACCCTTCTCCACCACACACATAAACATTTCTTTTGTCTAAATCCCCTTTCTTCTGCTCTGTTCTTGTTCTCTGGCTCCTTTTTCCTCCATCTCTTGCTTGTACTACAAGTATTTTCATATTAACTTCAAATGACTATGAATGAATCATGAATTTGATTAACTAGTTTTTCTTAAATCAATAAGGTTTGTTTAATTAACTTGGATGTGAAGTTTATAGAACTATTTTTAAGTTATCCTTCTTTGGCTCCTGATAGGTACAGCTATCATATAAATTGCACGTGTCAGAAAACATTCAAATATGAATGTAATCTCTTCTTTCACCCTATGAGGTCAGCCCCAAAAGCTATGTGCTCAAGAGTCCTGGCCTCAGAGCCAGGGAAAACAGGTTCCATCCTGGCCCCACCAGTAACCCAGCTCACAGTGGGAGCTTAGGCAAGGCATATTCCCTTTCTGGACCTATTTTCTCACCTTTAGGATGAAATGAGCAGACTGGATTATCTCAAAGGCCCAGATGATAGATATAAAAGCATCTCGACAAATGGAGAACTGCTAAGCACCACCGTACAAGTGACCTGCCTCCACTGTTCACTATATCCCCACCTAGAACAGCATCAGGCATAAACCAGGAGCTCAATATATGACAACATAATTGGAATGACACACTACAGCAGAGGAGCCCATATCCCAAGCTGCCAAATAACCTTTTACTGGCAAGTACAGTCCACTAAGCCTTTTGGCAATTATTTCTGAACAATAAAGCTGTCAGCCCTTGTTTTAGAAAGTACTTATAGATAAAGGGACATAAAGGGGGAGGGGAAGCTAGTTTTCTCAGAAGAGTGGGTTAGCAGAGCTGGGGAGATGTTTTAATCTGCCAGACAATGTTCAGATGGTATGGTAAATGGGAGATCAGATTGTTATCAGGATGAATGGATATCTGGGTACAGAGAGCAGGCCATATGTACAGAGTCTAATAAGTGAAACAATGGGCAATTCAGGAAAGGGGTCTGCTGAGGGAGTGCTGGAGAATCTTCCTAGCTATCATTAATCTTCCTTCTGTGCATCCCATCTAATACCAAATAGACACTCTTGCCTTCTCACCATCTCCTGTAACTCCCCTTAGGGCCACTGGTAGCACAGAGGACACCTATGTGCATATTAGGAAAAGGCTCCCCTGTGGTGCTAAATGGCGCCCCCTCTGGGCCATCCAGCTAACAAAAGGATGGAGCAGTTGCAAAAGGTACTCTCTCTGGGTGGACTAATTAGAAAAGTTTGTCAAGCAGTACCCTGGCTGGGTATAAGTTCCCACTCACACCCTCTCAGCCTGGCATCTACCATGCTCCAGGACCCTGATCAATTCTCTCCCGCCCCCCAACCCCCACCTCACCTAGCATTAGTCCAGGGCCAGATTAATTTCTGACTAATTGCTGTGCACTCCTGCCCCACCTCCATCACTGCTCCGATTATACTGGACACTATCGTCAGTTCTCACTGCACTTTGGATTGGGATGAGATTCATCCCTGAATGACTAAAAACTAACGGTTTCAGTCAGTATCTTAATGAAAAGGATATCATTTTGGAAGATGGAAACCAGAATGAGTCTCATTTGGTTGGAGGGAAATAATATTTCGCAAAGTGTGTTCCATGTAACATTTTGTCCCATGAAATACACCTTGGAAAATAAGGGTCTTTTGGTCTGGCAAATTTAGGAAACCCTATAAACTATATCTCTCTTGGTGATTAAAATCACACATCAGTGAATTAAGGCACTATTTGATCCACCATTTCCCAAACTTATTCACCATGGAACCCTACTCAGAAGCCCTCATCTTCCATTCAAGACTTCATTTCCAGGAACCTTCCCAAAAATATGAGCCTCTGTGCTCCCGGGACAGACTTCCTGAAGAGGATTTCCAAAGGCAGAGCTATCGGGGCCTGAGGGAGGGATTCCTGAAGAGCAGCAATTCCAGCCTGAAATTCCCGGCTCGGTGTCTCCCTGGGAATTCCCTCAGGAGGCCCAGGTGTGCTCCTGGGTGACAGAAAGCTATTGTTGAGGAATTTTGCTCTGCCAGGGACCCCGGGGCCTGGCTTGGGATTGTGGGGGTGGAGATGAAGGGGAAAGTTCCAGCTACTTCAGATGACAGTGAAACCACTTTAGCAAACAAGGTCTGGGACTTGAGAGGGAAGAGACAGCACATGCCTGTGCAGGTTTCAGGTTCCTGACAAAGAGAAAATTTTGAGAGAGATTTACAGACACCCTCCCAATCCATCACATATATTTATGTCAGGATTTTGAGTCTGCAAAACACTATCAGAATTGTCTCACTGGATCCTCAGCAATTCTGTGAATTAAGAAAGAAAGTAAATACTTATGGAATACCTAGTATATGCGAATTACCAACGGTTTCATCCATATGGTATCCTAGCAAATAGGATACCATATGGATGATAATCCTCATAACGACCCTGTGAGGGTAAGTACCATTATTATTCCCCTTTTATCCAGATTTTAAAACCAAGGCTCAGCTTGCCTACTTTGTAACAGTCACTGAGCTAGGTGCTGGGAATACTAAGAAGAATCAGGCATACAAATTCCTTTCCTCAAAGTATTCACAGTCTATTGAGGGAGGCCGGCAACTAAGCAGCACTCAGAGAACGATGAAAAACTATGACAGTTAAAAATCTTGATAATGAGTGCTTATTAGGTGCCAGGCTTTGTGCTATGTGCTTTGAATGCAGTGTATGATTTAATCCTAACAACATTCCTGTGAGGAGGGCTCTACCATTATTTCCATTCTAAAAATGAAGAAACAAGCCCAAGAGAGATGAATTGACTACTCTAAAGTTAACCAACTAGGAAAGGGTGCAACCAGGATTCTAACTCAAATCTGTTTGACAATACATCTGTTATTAACTACAAAGTTAATTATAGAAGGTTCTATGGAATCTACCTTGAGTATCCCAAGCTTCATCATATTCGAGCACACATGGTAAATCATCTTTAAAAAAATGATTAGAATATTCATTTTAACCTGGACGAGCTTAAAATTTTATTTATAATGTCAGCACAGTAAGTGACTAATCTGCATCTAGTCTGGTTACACTTAACTTGAGATAACTTGGGGCAACTGAGCTCTCAAAAAACAGACAGAGGAGCAAAGGCTGGGACCTCTTCATTTAAGTCACAAGAATGAAACTGACTTAGGCATATCCAGAATTTGAATCCTAACAGCTAGAATCTGGCCAGTTTCTATGTAAAGTTTCTACTTTGGGTTCTTATTTCCACAAGATTAACAACCCCAAAGTTTGATTAGCTGAAGTTTGATTATATCTTCTGTGCTAGTTTAAATAGATGGATCACAGATGATACTAAATATATTTGGAGATGCTTAAAAAACTGAAGGGTCTGGAAAGCTCAAATTCATATAAGAAGTTTTCAGCTCCTTCAACCAAATTTATAAATTAGTTTTTCATGTGAATATGAGCTTGTATTTCCTCTTTATTGGCTATTTTCTTGTTACTTTAGAAAAAGGGGATTTTTTTTTTTTTTTTGCCACTCAGTAATTGAGGAGTTTTATTTTCCACTCTACCCTTGGAGGAGGGAATACTTATTTAATATGTTATACCTGTCTTCTTGTCTAATCAGTATATACTAAAAAATTATTTACCAGGCTCCTCCTACAATCATTCCTAGATGCCAACACAAAGATGCATCAATATGTGGTTAACATTCAACCAATAGACCGTAAAACAAAAGTAAGTCAGGCGACCCTCACCTTTATAAATTGCCAAGTCATGAAGTACAGCTGTCTCATGACTGTTTCTTTTTTTATTTTTTATTTTTGCTGCTGCTGTTGTTGTTTCTTTTAAAGAAAAAAAATCCTGACTAAATTAATCACAGAAGAGACAGAAGTTATCCTACTGCCTCCCAGGCTTCCACATATGATTGTGCCTTGCACAACTCTAGAGGGTGCCTTTCATGTGGACTGTGATGTGAATGTGCAGAGCACAACCTGCACAATTTCACGCAGCAGGCTACTATCTTTCTGCACCCTCCATTTCTCCAAATCATCGCTTGGGTAGTTTTGCTTTTGCATACTGGAGATGCTTTTGCTCACACAACCACTTGGCATTGAACTTTGGATCTACTCAGCAGCACTAGGAAAGCACGAGACACCCATTTACTACTTAGCACTGTTTTTCTCATGTCAATTCTAAGGTCAACAACATTTTCATTCTTTATTAGACATTAATGAAAACAATAAGCAAAGCTGGGTCAATAATAATTGGTTTTATGTAGAAAATGACAGATAGTCAATTATTTTTGATAAGCCTCTAGAAACAGCAAATAAAACATCTGTGCGATAACCCCTTGTCAATAGAATGCCCATAAATCTGGGTCAGAATACTCTGACCAATGCTCTAAGGAAAAAAATACTTTCTTTAAGCATAGTATCAGAAGAATTTTGAAGAACGATGTCATCTCTCTAAATAAGAATGAACATTCTGATAATCTTGAAAGTTTCTTCTTGGCTCCACTGGGCAGCAGGAACATTTTTAAATTGTGTTTCTGTCAGGCCGTAAATAAATGGATGTGAACACCTATTCAAGGATAGCCTTAGCAGGCAAAGATGGGGACACCCAAGTGATGGGATTTGAAGAGTGTTGAGAAGGCCACAGAACTAATAAATGTTATCATGTATGTTTCATCCCTTTGTATTAAGGGTACTGTGCAACCACCACCAGCGTCAACACACACACACACACACACACACACACACACACACACACACACGTGCTCCTAGTTAACATGAAAACATACCTAACAGAGAGAACACACTAAGCCTCTTTTGATTACTGGCACCTTTCTCTTCCCAAAGACAGTATCTGGAAGACTAAGAATACCCAGCTAACTAAGTAGAGGGAGAGGAAGGTAAGGCAACAGATTCAAAACCTCAATCACAGAATATTTTCTGGAAGGAATGCAGCAGGGTGGTGGTGTGGGGAAGAAGAGCAACTGGAGAGGAATAAGAACAGTTGGGGCAGTGTTTTAAAGGTATGGGATACTGGGTACCTTACAAGGGGAAAAGGGAAGGGATGACAGATGAAGAGAAGGTTAAGGGCATGAAACCCAAATTGTGCTCACTTCACGGTTTTGACTAAAACCGTTCCTGATCCCATTTCACAGGGATTGACTCTGAAAAAATTTCCCATAATAGAATTAGGAACATAGGCTATTTTTTGGTATGTGTTCCTGAAAGGCTCACATTAACCGACAGTAGCTCCTGGGAATTTATAGCTAATTTGTTCTCCAGCTGTTGGCATACCACAATGGTGGGTAGATACAAACAGCTGCAACTCCCATCGCCTGTCCTTTCCACTTGGCCCCATCACTGTTCAGCCCCATCCCTAATTTCTGTGAATAGCCAGTGCTCACATCTCTGGAAGATTAGTCTCTCCTAAACCCAAATGTAACTGACAGATTGGCTGTGTTTCCCAATTTAAAAATATCTTTTTTCTTGGGAGTACAATTCTGAAGTTTTGGTGAAAATTTATGAGAAACTGTGTCAATTTACCAACATTTGATTTGACTGTTTTTGTTGTTGAAAACATTTATTCATAAAGCAAGAAAGTTTCTCATTTGAATATGAGTGTGAAACACAAGTCTCAAACTGTGAATGAAATGAAACTAAAATGACAAGTGTTAATTTTCGATCTTCTTTCATTCTGAATGTCCCTTGCATTTAAATAGCTTACGGAAACATACCTGGTGTTTTACACAGATTACAACTTGCCAGTGGGAAAAGGGATGTACATGTTCTTCCTGAATTGAAAATGTAATGTGTGCACTATATGCTTCCTCTTAAACACGAGTACTTAAGTGTGGTATTGCTTTCTGTTTAACATGTCCAGCTGTTGCCTTATTTACAAGTTCTTTTCCTTCAATAAAATTCAATTACATTTATCTGTGGGATGTCTTTTTATTTATATCCAACACAAAATAAAAAGATATTTTAACATTAATGTTTTCTCCCTCTATTAGTTAAAAACTCAAGCCTATCATGGCAACCATAACTTCTAAAAAGGGATAACTTATCACACTGTGTGATTTTGGTATTGGGAAACAATAAAAGTCATTCTTATTTTTTTACATATAAGCAACAAAACAATTTAATAGAGATTACACTATTACAAATGGTATTTTAACAAATAAATTACTTTTGCAATTTTTTATAAAATAGATGTGTATAAATATTGTGATTTCATATTGGAAAGTCACAAGCAATCCTGCAATCTTCTCCATGGGGTACCTACTCTTTAATGAGCTGTGTATGTTCTTATTGAATCAAACAGGAGGGGGAAGAAAAGACAATTCACACAGGGAAATGCAATGATAGAAGGGGAACTGTTTGGATTTTGGTTGCTGCAACAAAAATCTATACAAAGTTTGCTTACTTTAAAATGTATAGGCAGATGTGAATCAGTTGATTCTGTTGTTTCAAGTAAAATAGAGTGCCTTTTTCATCTTTTCCTACATGTGGTAATTGGTAAGCAACTAAGCCCATAGTTACAAAATCCTGAAGCCCACATCTAATTAAGCCCTAGAACCATTTTGGCATTAAATCTCAAGCACAATTAGGAGGGCCAGGCAATTCACTGTATTGTATACCAAGGAGTTCAACCAAGCCACTTCACATGGGCCAAGAACACTGGGCCTCACTAGTTTTAGTAGACAATGCTACAGGGATGTATGGGGGCATTGCAGATCTACTTAAGTAGCTCTGAAAAGTAACTATTACTTGTCATGCAAATTTCTAGTTTTAAGCAGTAGCCAGCTACTGAGATTACTAAAGTATACAGACAATTCAAATATGAAAAACTGAAATAAAAATAGACCACTATATGTAGTATTTCCAGACACAATCATCTGAAGCTATTATTCTGCTCTCATCTATGTGAGCAATAAGGAGAGAAGGAAAATGATACTTAAATTGAGAGAAACTAAAGAGAAATGACCTCATGTTCCATTAACCAAAATCAATACCTTATATATGCAAATGTAAGTTTCAACAGGGTATCCATATGCAAATTGTAAATATGAAGCAGCATCCCTTTTAGTGCACAATCGAGCATTGGGTCACTATTTATTTAGGGGATTTTCAGTAAATTGTATGCTTTAATCTCTGTATTATGGGAAATGGTCCCCTTCACCTCCTTCAGCAGTTACCTATGGCAATTATTAATGCCCACAAGCAATGCAGTGACCCTGGCAGTGCATAATTCCACAGTGCATATTTAATTTTGAAGGTGAAAAATGAGGCATAGTCTCCTCATAACACTTCTTTTTATGACTCTCTTAATTCTTTGAAATTTATTATTTTTACTAAAAGCACCCAGAAGGTAATTGAAATAGATCTTCCAGATACATTTCTAGATTATCTTAACCTACAATAACGTGTTAACTCATTCATAATATCCTCAGCAAGTACAGGAAATAGAACTTCCCCTGATTAAAAAAAAAAAAATCCCAACTAACCTGTTATTTCATTATTCTTCAAAAAAGACTAAGGTCATTTTCAAAGAACTTCTGTGTTTTTTTTTTTTTTTTTTTTTTGGAGATCAATCTATGGCCCCCAAACCTCCCTAGTCAATCACCAGGACTAGAAAAGGGAATAGGATAATAGGATTGGTAAGTAAGAGATGGAAGTGGCCCTCTGGAGATGAACCTGCTGAGAAAAGAACCAATCATTCTCTCTCAGGCTCCTGCCTACCATTTAGTGCTTGAATAAGATCATTTACTCTAAAATTTACTTGTGGCCTGAAATGGCTGAGTAGCTATCTGGAAGGAGTTTGTTACTGTCCTTGTCAGGTCTGGCAATGAGTCTCCACTGAACCAGATATTGAATAATTGGGTAACCAGGCCAAGAAAACAAGTGATAAAAAGAGAAATGATAACAGTTTTCAGAGCAAAGTAGAATATTAAGTAAAATTGCAACTGGGGAAATGAGAAAGACACATGAACAAGTCACCAGCTAGCACAGAACCAAACGGGGTGTACGGAATTACAGGTAGAGCAGTCTTTGGTGTCTATTCTTTTCACATAGATAAGGAGCTCCTGGAGGGCGGTCCTACATCTCAAAAATCTGTAACTGCAATGGTAGAGCACAAAGCATAATTGCAGGATCAGTGGGGAGAATGGCATACTGTAGCCTACGTTCACTTGTTCATTCAGTCAAAGTGGAATAAACAGTCGATATGGTCAAGGCACTGAAACAGATGCTGCAGGACGAAGAGTACAAAGAGCTGCTAAAATACAAGATAACAACAAACACAAAATACTAAATAATAGGCCCCTTTAAAGAGGTACAGGTAAAGTCCAGAGCAAGGGATGATGAGTTCCAGCTGAAAGAAAAGAAGACCTCATGAGAAGATGCCATCTGAAAAGGGCCCTTTCCAGAGTTCCTCAAGCAGACCCTCACTTCCTTTGCAGTGGGCGTAGGTGTTGGCTGCCTTCCCCCGCTTCCCTGCTGACAGCATTTATTCTTTGACTCCTGTTTTCTCTTGGGCCATTGCCAAGCAGAACACAGCTATATAGTTTCCCCTCCTCTCCATCTGTATCTACTTAAACCCAGGAACCATTTTGAGGTTTTGTAAAGGATTTTACAGCTAATAACTAAAGGGGAACAGACAAGGTTTAATAACACATATGGAGTAGTGGTTAAGAAACCTCTAGGAATAGCTATCATAGATACTCAGTGGAATGGAGATGAAGTTAGGCCTGATTTTCCTAGTTCCTTTCACTGAGCTCAAGTCTTCTTCCCATCTTTAGCACTATCTACCTTTCTTTGTCCTTATTCCCATCCTATTCTTTCACACACTTAGAACTTGAAGAGGAAATGTAATGGTAGGAAAGTGGGTGTATCTAGAAGTAAACATGACAGTACTCTACGTTTCAGAAAATACAGGCTACACTTAATATCTTCTTGTGTCACTCACAAAAAGGCATGGTGCCTAGGAAGCACTAAGACATTTTGGAAGGAATGCCTTGCAAAATCAACCCTAGGAAGTAATAGGAAATGTCACAAGTAACTTCACTCAAAGCGCACACAAAATCTAGCACTAACAGATGTTTCACGCATCTTTCTTGAGGGTTTACATTAAGTCACACCTGTTGGGTTCAGTGAACACAAGCAACTGTAAGCATGATGGGAAAGACTATTGACACAAACCATGGCAACATAAACATATTTCAAGCTTGCATGGCACAGCCTGCTTTAATAACAAGCACAGAATAGTAACCTGATCGAGGGGTGGGGAAAGGAGCGTGACTTTTTTTTTTTTTTCCCAGTTCTAAGAGTCACGGGCAACTACAGAAATCACCACCTTATGTTTCATATGGCTTCAATGAATTCTCGCACATGGAAATTCAACTCTGAGTTTTCAGTGATGACTTACCAATCATCACCCTAACAGCAATAAGTTAGGGGGTGGAGAGAATTCTCTTTTTTTCAGCCACATTTGGAAGGACAATTGATTTCATTTGCTGCAAAGAGAATAAATGGTCAGAAAATGTATGAGTCAAGTAATCACTTTTCTTATTCCAAATATTCAATGTTCTTGGTAGTCTCCTAAAAGTCTTCACTGTGTGACTTTTCTCTATCTTCAATCTGCCAGTTCCCAAATCATTTACTCTCTCTGCTCCCATTCTTAATTTCATGACTTTTTCTACAGTAACTGCCGAGTGTTAGAGGAGAAAGTCATGTAATTTTGCCACTTTGATGGCGTAAACTCACTATGTAGCTTAACCTTAGCTGAGCCATGGTTGATGTTTAACAAGCCTTTTATTTATATCTTGCTGCCTAGCTGTCATTTCCCAGGACAGCCAATCTCAACCTTTCCCACTTTCCACTCTTCCCAAATTTTCCACGTCCCAAACTCAATGCTGTCCTCTTCATTCTTAACAAATGATATTTCTCCAATAAAGTTAAAGACAATAGACATGATTTTCCATAGTGCCCTACCTCTCTCTCTCTCTTCACCTATCTCCTCTCCTTCCTTCCTGTCTCCAGCTACCAGTCTCCTCTCCTCCACTCCCGAATATGTGAAAAGAGGAATCAACTCTCACTTCCTCAACTCTAATCAATGTGACTTTCATGTCCATCACCCTAATGAAATTTGGTTCTTAGATGTCACCAATGACTTCCAAGTTGCTAAATGTCATGGCCACTTCCCTAACATCCATTCTTTTCTACCTCTCTGTATTATTTGACAGTGCTTCTTCTTTCGTCTCTCTGCCTTCCATGCCAACATACTCTCTAGGTGTTCATTCTGATTCTCTGACTATTCCTTTGCTGGATCTTTTTTCTAAAGACTCTTTTCAGCAAACTTTCCAACTTTAATGATTTTAGTGGATAATTCCTGGATTTCTCTATAAGTCTCAACCTCTCTCCAGAGCTCTAGGTCCATATTTCTGACTCTCTCTTGGACATTTCCCCATAGGTGGGTCACTCACATTGTGAACTCAACATGACCAAAGTCTAATTCTTCATCTTCCCTCCTGTAGTGACCACCCCACCATCTGTATTGTTTCAACCAATTTCTCTAATTTTATTCATGGCATCACCATGGTCCTTTCCAGTTACAAATAGCTCCAAAAAACAAAAATTTTTCATTCCTTCCTATTGCTCATCCTCATCCAACCAGTCACCAAGTCCTATCAGTTCTCTTTTCCTCAATGTTTCTCACACCCATCTCCAGCTTTTCACTATCTCCACTGCTACAACCCTAATTAAGATCTTCATCTCTCACCTCCTATGTGAGAAGCATTGGGCCTAGTGCTTTACTTAACGTATCTCATATAGCAGGTGAACCACAAATCTTTGTTCAATATATCATCCTTTTCCTACAGATGATGCCGAAAAGATATTAACAACCATCACCACAAACCAGCATTCCCAAAATAACTTCCCTTTAAAAATGTAAACGCCTTGAATAAAAAATACCAGGCAAGAGATCATGTACTTTTTACCACATATAAAGTAGGATGGAAGAAGTGATTAGGTGATATCTAGTGGAAGTACACCATCCTCGAGTAGACCAATTGCACAGTGCACAATAAGTATCATTGTATTACCCTATACTAAGAAAGAAAACCACAGAAAAATAAAATGGTGCCAAAACATTTGGTCCTTTCCAAAGGGATCAACAAGTATACCAAATAAGACAGAAGCATGGTTCTTAAAACTGGCTTCAAATCTGTTTAGCACCCAAGTAACTTGAAGATAGCAGGTTACCTTTTACACTAAATGTCTCCAGGCACATCATACCACACTTTTCTCAGAGATGTTTAAGTAACATGACAGGAAGAAAAAGTGCAATTTTCTGTTTTAAGTACCCATAAATCTCATGTATTTTTTCCTCTAAGGTTCAGACATTCTCCTTTAATATATAAATGTCAAGGGGGATATTAAAGGATGCAAATGTAGTTTCTTGCAGAACAAAGTTAGTTATATGCTTACCTGCCTAACTGCCTCTGTGGGCTTCTTGATGTCACTAAAACACTTAACATTTAAAGACACATTCCTGTTTTTGTAAGTATAACTCATGGTTCTCTGGAGCTCAAACTATTCATGCAACAAATAGTGCTGAAGTAAGGATGTGGGATAAAGCCAATAAAATACTAGAATGATTTCTCCTTCCACCTAACCATCTTTTCCTCACTCTTGAATTGCTTTGGGCTTCTGGTGGGACCTAGAAAGGGATGGAGATGGAGGCAAATACAGACGAGAGGAAAGGAGGAAGAAAGGAAGATACAGATGTTGCTTCTAAGTTTTCACAACTTAAATGTGCCTGTCCACTTCAACTGAACATTTGCCTGCTGGCTTCAAAGTCAGCCTTTTTTTTTCCCTTCAGTTCTATTTTTCTGTAGGGGCTTAAGAGGCTCCTGGTGCCACCAATGCTAAAAGAAACATGCCTGACCTAAATGCCTTGGGGCTAGGGCATTTATTACTACTCTGTCTCACTTTGCATCCTCAAACCACAGATGTTAAAGCCATCCCTTCTGAATGATGACCTTCCTTATTTAGTGCCAACTGCCAAGATGGCTAACATGTTTAAAAGGCACTCAAAGAGAGAGCTTAAACATCTTTCCTTTCCCTTATATTTCCTGGTACAGACTCTTTTCCTGAAATAGGAGCTGTGTAGTACCTAATAAAAAGCTGAATTTGCTAAGAAGTTTTTATACCCTTATAAAGTAGCCCTAGTGAAAGTCATCTAACTGGCAGGAATTGTACAGGTAACAGATGGCTAGAACCTCTACCACATACTCTTCTAAATTTGGGTTAATGGGCCCTGGAAGGCTGCCACCCCAGGAGCTAACTACAAAAGTAAAATGCAAGAATAGTGAATTAAAAAACGGTGCCAGGCATGAACACTACTCTTTGGCATTCTTTTGCCAATGAACAAATATTACAGATGATTCTGCAAAAGCTCCCAGGCAGGCCAACCAACAAAAAGTGCAGGCAGTACTATGCCAATACCAATGTGTATATTCTCCCCCCAAGATGCCGCCAACCCAAAGAATATTGCTGAAATGTAAATCATACACAAAGTATTAAAATGAACAAAATGGTACTCGGGGGTATAAGCAAGGTGCTTTTCCTCCTGGGTTACAATGTATTATTCTGACCCCACCAGAGCTGAGACAGAATAATGCTTGAGAAAGTTAGCTGCTATCTTCAGGGGCCCGGAGAAGCTGCTATATGAGGGCAGATTACAGACCTCAGGCACTCCAGTCTGAAGAGAGGAAGGCTGAAAAGAGATGTAATCACTTTGTCAAATAATAATGGATATTGACAAGGTGAACTGAACTTATTCACCAAATCCTAACAGAGTGGAGATAAGGGAAGACTTCTGAAAGTAAACAAAGATAAGCTCAAGATAGACTAAAATGTGTGGTGGTGTGGAAAGCAACTGATTTAAATATATGGAACTCATTACATTACTCAAAACAAGAGGTGCTAATGGTTAAAAATACATAGTTTCCCCAAAAGAGAATTAGAAACATTCATAAGATTTAAATTCACATTAGTTTATTGAAAGGGAATAATTTCAAACCAGACCCTGCTCTTCAGGAGCAGACTCTTGAAAAGCATAGAAATTATTCAGTTCTAATTATGGTACCTAAGAAGAGCTCCCAAGAGCTCCCAAGGTTTACCTGGGATCTAATTTGTAGCAAAAAGTCAACAAAATCACATCTTCCTTCTTATAATTCTAAGGCTTTAAATTGAGGAACAAGATTATTCTCACTTGCTTTTTCAAGGATAATTTTACAATTCTCTCATTCCATGTTCTCTATCCATTAGACCCCCAAATCTTTTGCAGCTGCATTTTGGGAATGCATAAACTATCACATTTCTTTATCTCACAGAAACTATTTTTCTCATTCTGTGTGAACTTTTCTGCTTGGTTTGACCAATAATCTCTTGAGCATTAAATATGATGTTACCTTGGTATTGTTTCAATCCTTTTATTTCATGTGATCTTTTAAAGATTTTTTATGTCATTGAATCATAATTCTTCCATTTTATGTTTATATTCTTTTGCTGTAGTTCCCTACACACAACTATTCTACTTTTCCTTTTTAAGTACTCCGACTATGGTCTCTTCCATATTTATTGAGTACAAACTAAGAGGAAATAGCTGTAAGCCACAGAATAAAATATTTCAGTTAGACATGTCAGTAGCACTTAGGATGATGCTATGTAAGTAATAGGTTGGACAACAAGCAATGTTTTTATTCTCTACCCAGCATGGAACAGGTTGCAGGAAATTAGGCCAGCCTCTCAGCAGCTCAAGTCAGACCTTTACAGTATGACTTCATTATTTAGTTTGAAAGTGAATTTCAAAAACAGACTCACCCATAGTCAAATGTAAGTATAAAGAGACTTTCCAGGTCACATATAAATGAGTTATTCATCATCTGCCATTTGCAATCGCCCATATACCTCTGGTTCCCTGCCATTAGATTCAAACATCTTGAAATTTATTTTAGAATATTGATTTGAAAGGTAAAGTTCTAGAGTCTTTCTTCCTTTAAAAGAACATAATAGATGAAGGAAGTGGCCAAGACAGAACATAAAAACAGATAATGTGCCAAAGACAGATTCTGGGCTGTCCCTGGCTAGTGGAGTGTCTCGTATGAAGGGCTCATACATGAGATCATTTGATCAATGACTTTAACTTCCAAACATCCAGAAATACATACTACATCATTTAACTAGAGAGGAGTGAGTCTGAAATCACACAGCTGGTCAGCTTGATCCAAAAAGATCTTACCCACTCTGGCAAAATTTTCCAATCCAAATGTCTATTTCCAACTGGCCTCATTGGGTGGCCCACATGATATACACAGAGACTAAAGAGGGGACTGTTTAAATTAGGACACCCTGAAGGGTTATTTTACAATGCCACCTGTTGTACAGATTAACTCGAGATTTTGTTCTTTGTGTGTTGCTTTAAGTTAAACAAGTTTTAAAATGTATTCATATTTATTGAGTTCTAGGCATATTGCCTTAGAAAACAGCTGGGAAATGGAAATGAGGGTATTCTGTCCCCTGCATGCCTTTTCAACTTTCTCTTCCACTATACCACTTCCTTTAAGAAACCTTTTATTCCAGCCCAAATAGTTTTTTGGCACCCATCAAGGTCATTTCTCCTGCCTCTAAGACTTTGCTTAGGCTATTAAATCTACGTACAATGGATGTCCCAGTCTCTCATATTCTTTTATCAATAGCCTTCCTGTCATTCAGGATCAGCTCTAAAAGTCATAGCATGTGCACGGCCTCTTTGCCACCCAGACTATAAACTCCTTTGAGAGTAGAAACTAGATCTTATAAGTCACCCCCACAGTACCTAGCACAATGCTTGGCACTTTGTAGATCCTTAATAAATATTTGTGGATTAAATAAACCCATCAATCAATATTTGTCTCAAGATGCTTACCTTAACATGACCATTCCTGAGATCTAACTTCAGCAGATAGGCTCATTCAAAATATAGTTCCTGCTGTCTGAAAACAGTTAAGCAACAAGAACCTATGCTATTATCACTACTTGAATTCAGTATAAGCACCTTGATAAAGTACTGTCATTTCCTGAAACACTGAAGAACTACTACATTCACAAAGATTATTAGGCTATTTAGATCTTTATTACTAAAGACATTGAGATTTACTATCTACCCCAAAGGTTGTTCAATCAACACAATTGAAGTGAGGAACATTAACACATTTTAGGCAATTACTGTAACATGATCATAATTCCTAGGCATCTTTAATTTTTTGCCAAACACAACAAAATTCAAATCACATAGACTCCTATTTTATTAAGATAATATGATTTGAAATAACAAAGGCAAGGGTCTAAAACAGAATACACACCCTGTTAACACTTGAAGGGCTATTTTTTTTTCCCAATGACCCATCAGTATACAGTAAGAAGGCTTCCAGCAATGCAGTCCTAACACCAGAAGAAATGATACCTATTAAAGACTTGCGGGTGTGGTCTGTATAGGGGGGAGGAGTCCCAAGGTAAGGTGAAAGGAAAACACAGCCTCAAATAAGATAAAGCTTTTTCTTGTCTTTCACAACCTGAATGTTTTAGTTCCAATTTATGTCCTAACTACCTGGGAATCCAGAGCAAAACAATGTTATCACATTGATTCTCTAAGGCAAAGAGCATGAGGTCTTCGGCAGAGTCCAGACCTGGCACTCTGGTGACCTGGAAATTGTGAATGGGCTATCCTCAGACAAAGACCATGGTGCCTTTGAGTAAGTGCTATAGGGAAGAAATAAAGACTACTGATGCGGTTTGTCCTTTTGGCCAGTATTGTTTTGGTTTTGGTTGGGGATTTGGGGGTGGATGTTTGTTTCACTTCCCACATTTGATTTGGTTATGTTTCATTTAAGGAAATCATCTTTAATTGTGATATCCCATCTCACTCTGGAGTTTTGACACAAAAATTTTATTTTTTTCCTTCTTCTTCCAGAAATGAGTCAACAAAAGTTTCAATTCATTTTGTAGATGTTAAAGGTTATGTATAATGGCTTGAGAGCAGATTTAATCCTGACAGAAGTAATCTTTTCAGTGTCTTGATGCTGAACTTGTAAGACTATTACTTAATAAAGAATAATACTGTAAACCAGCTTTTGGTAACCAAAAAGCTACAATAAAATCACTTTAGGCTATTATTTCTCAGTTAAACATAACCTTTATAGTAGATATTTTAGGTGTATGTCAGAAAACATATTGAAAACTTAAAAGAATGCCTTTGAGAAGTGATTCATCATACATACCAAATTCCACAAATCAGAGTTTGTAATAATAATAATCGAAGTAAATTTATTTTAAGGCCATGGTTGCATTAAGTTTTCCTTCATGGATAGCAAAGCTAAATCGCTATAGATCTGTCACTAAGTTTTACTACAATAGTGGTAGAGTTGAAAGAATATAGAACTCAGAAAACTAAAAGGCAAGTAATATTGTCATGTGACTTTGGGCAAGTCTTGAATCTCTCTAAAACTGAGCTTTGAATCTGTAAATGATGGATAATACCAACTGTTCTCTACTCACACACTGCTGGTGGCACTAAAAAAAAAAACAACAAAGTGCAATTTGGAAACACATCAAAGAACATTTACATATTTATACAAGTTTTTTGGCCCAGTAATGCTGATATTCTAAGGATTTATTCTGAGATAGATCTTCCATATCATCCAGCAATCCCTCTTCTGGGTATATAACCACAGGAATGGAAATCATCATGTCGAAGAGATACCTGCACTCCCATGTTTATTGCAGCTCTGTTTACAGTAGCCAAGATATGGAACCAACCTAAATGTCCATCAATAGATGACTAGATAAGGAAACTGTGGTATATATACACTATGGAATACTACTCTACCATAAAAAAGAATGAAACACTCCCATTTGCAACAACATGGATGAACCTGGAGAAACTTATATTGACTGAAACAAGCAAAGCACAGATAAATACCACATGTGCTCACTCATATGTGGGAGCTAAGAGACAAAGGAAGGCAAGAAAGAAAGACCACAATAGTGCTGTGATCCAACAGAGGGAAGGAACATTCCTAGGGCTACAAATTGGAGTGGAGGGGAGAGAGGGAGGGGGAGGTAGGTTGAGGGATAATTGGGAGGGGACAAAGGGTACAAAAGCAATTTCTGGTAATGGGTATGTCCCCAATATGAACCTGGCCCCCACATCATGTGCAGGAGGGGGGGGGACAATCAGCTTTGTATCTCATGAATATTCATAATAAATAAATAAATAAATAAATAAAAATGTTCATTGAATGACTAGTGGAACGGAAAATGTTCATTGAATGACTAGTGGAACGGAAAAAAAAAAGAACCAGAAATGCACCCAAATATTTATGTACCAGAATGTTAATTATAGTATGAGCTCTAATTACAAAAGTCAGAAACAATCTTATAGATGATTAAGTCAAAATAATTTACTCTATATCCATACAATGGAGGCTATGCAGCCATACAAAATAAGGTTTTACAAAAATATTTAATGAACTAGAATGTTCACAATACATAGTGGGAAAAGTGGGTTTCAAAGCAGTACATATAATATAATGCAAACTACAATACGGATACACACCCACAAAGAAAAAAGCCTGGAAAAAAATACATCAACATATTACCCAATTAAACCATTTTTATCTTTGGGTAGAATTATGGATGATTTTTTTTATATACTCTTTTGCATTTTCAAATTTTCTTTTAGAAACATATATTGAAATTATATTCAGAAAAAAAGAATTTTAAGTAACATTTCTTCTCTAATCCCATTTTGAAAATTATGTGAGATATTTTGGGAAAGGTATAGTTGTAAATTCTAAGATAATATTATAAGAGTAAGATCATATTATCATTACTAGAAATGTCCAAGTCCTCACCATCAATAGACAAAAATTAAATGATTCAACTGTGGAAATAATACAAAAAAGGTATTTCTGAAAAGAACTGCTAAGAAAATTCAATTCTGTTATCCTTGATTGACTTTTCCACAGCTAAAATGTGCTTCTGATGTTTTCTTCTTTTAGACACACTTCAGTAACTGACAGTATAGGTCAGAGTCTGTTGCAAGCTCCTTAGTTATTTTAGCTGCACAACATCTTGGTTTTATAAGAAAGGATGTGCTGCTACTCTGCCCAATTAGATACACAGCTAAAATATCCACGTGGCTTTAAGAGTCAAAGAAGGGCTAAAAGAAAAGCCAGGAAGACATGGTAAAGTCAAAAACTGCTGTTAAGTATGATGAATAAGGATGCAATACATTTATCTATCACTCATCATTCACAAAGCTCCCAGTCCATAAAACAAACTTAGAATTTATAAACTCATTTTTAAGAAAGGAATTTATGGGCCGGCCCGGTGGCACACTGGAGAGTGCGCCGCTTGGGAGCGTGGTGGCGCTCCCGCGGAGGGTTCGGATCCCATGTGGTGACCGGTTCCCGCTCACTGGCTGAGCGCAGCGTGGGCGCAACACTGAGGGTTGCGATCCCGTTGCCGGTCCCCGGTACGGGCGCGACACCGAGGGTTGCGATCCCGTTACTGGCCAGTAAAAAAGACAAAAAGGAAAAAAAAAAGAAAGAAAGAAAGAAAGGAATTTATAAACTCATAGAGAAGAGAGCAATCCTGGAAAACTATCCAAGTCAATTGTCTACTTGGGAAAAGATAGGAAAATGAGATTACATAAGACAAATATAGAAAATAGAGGTATAAAAGACAGAACTTTAGAGGCCGGCCCGGTGGCGCACTGCTACAGTGCGCCGGGCGGCGCTCCCGCCGAGAGTTCGGATCCCACGTACAGACCGGCCGCTCACTGGCTGAGCAAGGTGCGGGCGCAACACCGAGGGTTGCGATCCCGTTGCCGGTCCCGGTCCGGTACGGGCGCGACACTGAGGGTTGCGATCCGTTGCCGGTCACGAAAAAAGACAAAAAGGGGAAAAAAAAATAAAAGACAGAACTTTAAAATACATTTGCTGGATTGCTATGGCTTTGTTGGACTAAATCAGCCTCAGAGAGAAAGGGTCAGAGTACATCCAGGGAGAGATTTTAAAAACTAAGGAAACCAGAGTATATTAGTAAATTATTTGCCTAGGGTTAATTAAGTCCTTTGCTTCCCTACCACCTCCCCCATCCTGGGAGATAAGAAAATTTACCCAAATTTCCATCTCTGGCTTTTAAAGTTTCATTTTATATACAGAATCCAGGCTTCTACAGAGCACAGTTAGGGTGTTTGACAATGCCTAACATACTCCAAATGCAAAAATCAAACAACTTAGTGACTAACTCTGTAATAATCTAAATGCAAATTCAAAAATTAGTGATATTGAGAGGTCTAACAGTCAAATGATTAACCGAGAAAGTCAATGATTGGAAACAATAACAACAATCCAATTAATAGATCTATCTATATAGACATAGATATATTATTTATTTTTTTAAAAACTACAATGAAATCCTTATTAGAATCCTTATTAGTATTTGAATCAGGTATCACTTCCTTGTTTCACTTAATAGACTCTTCCTTTTTCTCATAAACTGTTTAAAAGACAAAAGACATCAACTATTTCCTTTTGAGAGGATTTTTCTATATAATACCCTAAAAGTGAATATAACATAAGGGAGAAAACAGAAGTCCACTAAGAGAAAGCACTGTAAAAGGAAGACAAAAATCCAATGATGCTTCTATCCCAATGTTTATGGCCATACATCCAAGAAAGAGAAAATAAACACAACTTTTATGAGCTCAGTAGCTGACTTTGAGGCAAATGGTAATCTGACCCTCATGTGATAGAAAATCAGGTCAGGTCCTCCTGGAGAAATTAGATATCCTGATGGAAGCCAGCAGTGAACAATCTCCTGTTATACTTAACAGATGCTATTAAATAATTTTTCACTCACTCAACCTCAACAACATTCACTTGAACTTTCAACAACCTATTAATATGAGTCGAGGGCAAAATACTGATGTTACCTTACGGCCAAAGCCACTTTCTCAAAAATGCGAACTTACCATGGCAAGTTACCAACACAATGGGCCACATATTCTCTCCCACTGTTCCATAGTAAAGATCAAAGACCTACAGGCAGCATCTTATTGCTTTCGGCTATGCACGCTGAATGGATTACAACAACAACCTTGCCCATTTGAATACTGATTTTAAAAAAGGAAAAGACCATTGCACAATGATGTCTGCCTTGCCTAACTGTTTAGCTTTGCTAATTCAATCATCTAGTTGATAACAAGGATAAATTATATAATGTGATCCACTATGGTAAAAGACTCGTTGTTATTCCAGGAAATTCTGAATGAGATCTATGCAAAGATCAGAAAAAAAGTCAGACAATAAAAATAACCCAAGTGTAACAACAGGAATGTGTTGCACCTTTTATAATCACTGACAGTAATGCTAAAATGAAATTATTTAAAATAAGATGAGGTAGTAGTCTTCAAAGTATCATCCTGAACTGCAAAGTTAATTCTGAGATTTATCCAAAAAAAAAAATAAATAAAGTGACCCTGGCTTTTCAGCTCATTATATTTTGACTTGGTCTATATTACTATCTTCTAAACATACCCAATTATTTAGGAAAACCCAGCAAAGTTACTTGTTTACAGCAAGTAACATGGTTTTTAAAGTCATTAACCAATTTGCAAACATTTGAGAACCTCTCTGCCCTGAGATGATTTCAAGAAAGGCAAGTTTGTTAATCATTTGGTCATGCTGCAATTCAATATCAGCAGCGGAATCAAGCCTTAAGCCCCTCCAAATTCTAAAATACCTTCCTGAATCCCTCACAGTATTGCAAAGGGCTTTTCCTGCTCTCACTGTACACCCACAATTCCCATCAGCATTATGTGCACATGCACCATTTGTCGCTGACACTCATCTAGAGTCGCAGACAGACATGCTCCACTGGAAGACCGATTTCCAGAGAGAAGAGATACTTTAAATGAGAAAAACAATCTACCCTGCGTGCTCTAATTGCCTGTGTTCTTGTACAATTTGAAAAGAGAGGAGGAAAGGGATTGGGGGGGGGGCAGCAAATTAATTCTAATCTATAAAGTTAAAATTAATATAAGCTGCATTTTATTTTCAAATTTAAATCATTTCCATTAAATTTAATTTACCTAATTGTTAATGAATTAGCAAACTCATTTAGCAACCAAATCACTTACTAATTGGATACTAATGAAAACTACTTAGCTGCTTGTTTTCATGTTGATCATCACATGTGTTTCATCAAAGGTGAACTACACCCCACACTTCTGGCTAGTGAAACAGCACTTTCTATTTGTCACTCTGTTACCTGGATCCTCAAAGGGTAAAATGTAGAGAACTAAGTTCCTTTTTTCTCCCTCTAGGTTCAGGACAGTATTTGCTGTAAACTGTAAAGCATCACAAAACATTTACTACAAAGAGCAAGGAGATCACCCAGCTCCAAAAAACCAGAACTGTATAAACTCCATATGCCACTGCTCCCTGATAAACCTAGTAAAAAAGAAACTCTTCCTCAAGTTGCTAGCTGAGGCATCTAAAGATCTGCCAGTTTTCAAAATAAAGTATGAAAATGAGACTGGAAAATCTGGACATGCTTTAGAAAGGTCTTTGCAAAATGCCAGAAGGGCCCTCACCCCACTCCCCCATCCCTCCTCCTACTTCCCCCATCCCTCCCCCCACTCGCCCCATCCCTCCTCCCTTTCCGTTTCTTCATGGCAGAGGGATGTAGCCAGAGGCAGGGCTTCTTCCTGTGGAATGTATGGCCAATTATGTGTGAGTCCCTAAAGCACTCTGGGCTCCTTTAGTCTGGGGGCCAGGGCTTCAAATGAGGGTCTCCTCCTCCCCCACAATGATTCCAGTGATGATAACAATCTTGCAATCCATTCTCTTTCCTCTATAAACACAACCCAATGACCTGCTTCCCTTTGTAACTGGTGCCAGACCCCGAGTTGATTTCATCTACCACCTTTCCTAATCTCTAGCTTGACCTGGGTAAAAACCGTTTAAATCTGGACCTTGACTAAAATTGTTTCTAGATGTTACCAAGCAAAACAGACCCTAGATCCTGCTTTGATTTGCCTATTTTTGCTTCTGAAAGACACCAGACCATGGATGTTTACTTAAGAAAGAACTGATTAGATGTATCATCTTGTTTTTTTTCCTAGAATGAAAGACAAATAATTTAGCTTGATTTCCATTTAAATGACCACCAGCTCTTTTCTACAGCTCTTTGTGACTTAGCTGCCAATTGAATTGATAAGGAATTGCCCTTGTGGTATCAGTCAGCAAGCCTTTCCTGTGAACCTGAAGAGGCCCTCGCAACTGTGCCTCTAAGCATGAGAAAAGTTGCAGACCAAGTCTTTGCCTAGAGGGAATTTACAATCTGGCTTTGCCATTAACTCGTCGTGTGGCCTTGAACAAGTTCTGCAAAGAGGAAAGGAATGATGCAAAGGATGGGGTCAAAATGGGAAAATGTCCTGCTCAGAGGTAGGCGGCATGCTGGAGAAAGGCCTATCCAATCCTCTGAGAACCTAATTTCCAATGTGACTACCAGTGCATCAGAGAATTCCAAATAGATTGGCCCACAGCTGATCCCACGTTCTCTTCCCCAGATGGCCTAAGGTCACATCCATCTTCTTCTCAAACAGGCCTCCCAGGTCCAGCAAAATGTCTCAAACTGAGCCATCACTTACTTAAAGATAGATTCTGAACTTTGCCCCAAATGCCTTTATACTCTTCTAGTCTAAATTTAGAAATATATTTCTATGTGTGTGTGAATGCTTATAAGTGTATATAAAGCCTTTCCCTAATCACCTTTTCAACAAATTTAAAAACATGCAAAAAGGTTAAGGAATGACTTTATTCTGACTCTGCCTTTATTCTGGGCCTTTCAATACTTATAGATTCCTTTTGTATTGCTTTCCAATGCAATTACAGCAGGTTATAGGAGGTATTCACTCAAAAACACCACTCCTCTGGAATCAGCAAAATAGCCCCTTTTGTACACTCTTCCCTATACCTTCATTTTTGTGAGCATTTGCAGTACCCAGCTTAGCATGGCCAAATCAAAACTCTGTAGGCTTTGTGGTTGGCATTTACTTAAATAAGATTCTAATACAACATGGTCATTTTTGCCATCCTGCCGGTAAATAGAATTTTACTTGCAATATATACTGAATGCACATGTACTAAAAGGACACAGAATGAGGTAGGGGAATTTAAAGTTAAGTTTTATAGAATACAAGGAACTTAAGCTGAAGGACAAGAGCATAAAAGAAGGCAATTAAGCCAAAGAAATCCTTTAAGCAATTGTATTGGGGTGGAAATTAAAAGCAGATTGGGATATGTTCTAGAATTAGACACTCAGGTTCTGAATACTATCAAGTCTACTTTTAAGGTACTCATTATTCTTACCCCAGCACCCCACCCTTCCCTTATTTGTATTCAATTTTAGCTTTCATTACTGAATTTCATTTGCTCAGAAAAATGTTATTCTTCGACACTGCAACCATAAGATACTAACTGCTTCATATATACATTGCATGAGTTGTTATAACCGTGTTAAAGATTAAAGTAAGGCTGTCTTCTACTTCCTGGCTCTTTGTCAAGGATATGTTAAATGGCCTTTTAAATTTTTAAAATTATTTAGCTCTTGAAATTACATTATATAACACTTACACAATAATTAACCTGTGGCTTTCAGCAGTGATTAGTAAGCCTCTGTAGTGATAATGATGGCTCATTCATATCATTCATAGATGAAGTTTATTAAGACTATGGTCCAGAGCTCATTGATATCCCAGTGCTCATCTAAAGGATTATATACAGAGAGAGAGAGAGAGAGAGAGATGAGGCAGGCACCAAATTTCAAAGTTTTACTATCAAAAGAAATGTACGCCCACTAACTGCATTTACCGATTGCCTTGAGAAGTTTTCATTTTGGTGAGTCAAGAATACTCCGTTATGATTGCCTATCAGTTTTCTGTGAGCAAATTGTCTCCACTTCCCAGAGTCTCATTCCTTCAGAGTGCAACAAGCCCTTGGGCCTTAAGAGATTTAACAAATTGCAAGAGAAAAAAGTACAGCAGGCTTACTTCTTAGCTGTCTCCTTACCCAATCGTCAAAGCCAAGACTGGTTTTTGGTGGTAATATCAACTTGTCATTGATTTCCTACGATGTGCAAGCACTGAACTAGGTGCTCTGCACATATTATCTTTATTTAATCCTCACAGCAACCCTTTGAGATAGCTGATACCCCTTCCATTATACATATTAGAAAACTGGGACACTGAGATTAAGTAATTTGCCCCAAATCATAAGCCAATAGGCATTGTTAGTCTGACTGCAAGGCTCCAGCTACAATGTTGTAACTCCTCACACACTCTGACTTCCATACATTAGTCTATTGTCAAATTAACCAAATATTTATTGATAGAACTATTTCCCCTTTGTCTATCACAATGATATGGCACTAAATATTTTACTCTTGCAAACATAAGTTATTTGACAATTTTTTTCTTTCTTTTTCTTTTTCTTTTTTTTTTTTTGGTGTTATCAGCACCATGCTCTAAACAACTGAGCCAATCAGCCAGCCCTATTTGACTTAATTTCAAAGGTTCCCCCTCCCCAAGACATTTGACTCCACATCACCTATCTATCTATCTATCTATCTATCTATCTATCTATCTATCTATCTATCACTTTTGGTAATCTATTTTCTGATGATTTTGGCAATACCTGACCCAACATAACAATTCACTGCAGCACTGGATTATTTGTCATAGACTTATCACATGTAGTTTACTGGCTAGTTTCTTTTAGTGAGTAAAAGAACATTCCACCCATATATTAATAGGGTCACAAATTTTATTGAGAAATATTATTTGGATTTCCCTTATACTCAATCCTCAAGTGTCCAGAATGCAGAGAACAATCAGAATATAATCAATGAAAAGGTAATTTAGCAGCAAAAATGGAGACCCCTCTCACCCCAACCCAAGTTCTCATTCAGAGCTGAATACTTTTGCTTACCAAGAATCCAAATACATTTTATAAACTAGTTTTCAAGACCCCAACAGATT
This sequence comes from Galeopterus variegatus, assembly GCF_000696425.1. Taxonomy (NCBI): domain Eukaryota; kingdom Metazoa; phylum Chordata; class Mammalia; order Dermoptera; family Cynocephalidae; genus Galeopterus; species Galeopterus variegatus. The sequence continues at coordinate 373,778 of NW_007726883.1, forward strand.
AAAAGCAGCAAGTTAGAGGGAGAATGGTGTGTTACTAGTAGATTTACAGTACTCTGATGAGAATTACAGAAAAAGTCACAAAAGTCTTATATTTGAAGAGGCCAAATCTATTGAGATCTTGATATGTGTTTATCATTATGAAAGGTCAAAGGCTGAGGGGAAAAATGTAAAAAATAGATGACTATAAGTAGGTATGCTCTATGTGCTTTTGCAGTTTGTTTTGTTACATGCCAGTAGCTTCTATGTCAGTATTTCATCACTGTGCTATAAAATATTCTTAAAGCCTATGTTTAAAATGTTGAGTTTAAGCAATTTTAACAATCCATTTTAGGCAAAGAATAAGAAAAAGGAAATTTGAAATGTACTGAAGAGAAGAGAAAAAAAGAAAATAACAGGAATTTTCTCCATTTTCCTCTTTAAATTCCCTTGCACACTCATTAAAAGTACCAAAGTTTATTGAGCACTTAACAATATACCGGAAAACATGATGAGCATATTGCAAGGATTACTTTATTTAATCTGTGTATCAACCCTGTCAGATAGATACTACCATCATTCCCATTTTATTGATGAAAAAATTGAAGCTCAGTTTCTAATATCAATTTAATCAGAGATTAGAATTCAGGTTGGTCCAACTACAGACAGAATTCTTTTTTAAAAAAATTTTTATTGGATATTGACAAATTATAATTGTATATATTCATGTGGTACAAAGTGATGCTATGATATATGTATACAGAATGATTGAAGCAAGGTGATTAACATATTAATCACCTATACTTATCATTTATTCCTCCTGTTGAACTGAAACATCCCTTTGACCATAATCTCTCCATTCCCCCTCCCCAACCCCCAGCCTCTGTTAACCACCATTCTGCTATCTGCTTCTGTCTTGTTTGGTTGTTTTAGATTCCACATAAAAGTGAGAACATGTGGTATTTGTCCTTCTGTGCCTGGCTTATTTCATTTAGCATAATGACCTCCAGGTTTATCCATGTTATTTCGAATGACATAATTTCCTTCTTTTTAAAAGCTGAATAGTATTCCATTGCGTATGTACATCACATTTTCTTTTTTTTTTTTTTTTGTCTTTTTTACTGACCGGTAACAGGATCGCAACCCTCGGTGTCGCGCCAGTACCGGGGACCAGCAATGGGATCACAACCCTCGGTGTTGCGCCCGCACCGTGCTCAGCCAGTGAGCGGGAACCGGTCTCCACATGGGATCCGAACCCTCGGCGGGAGCGCCGCCATGCTCCCAAGCGGCGCACTCTCCAGTGCGCCACCGGGCCGGCCCCACATTTTCTTTATTCATTCATCCGTTGATGGACATTTAGGTTGATTCCACAACTTGGCTATTGTGAACAATGCTGCAATAAACACGGGAGTGCAAATATCTCTTCCACACACTGATTTCAAATCCTTTGGATATATACCCAGAAGTGGGATTGCTGAATCATACAGTTATTTTTTTCTATCTTCATTTGTTTGAGGAACCTCCATACTCTTTTCCATAATGGCTGTATTAATTTATATTCCCATCAACACTGTACAAATACCCTTTTTCTCCACATCCTCACCAAAACTTGCTGTCTTTCATCTTTTTGATAATAGCCGTTCTTACAGACATGCAGTGATATCTCATTGTGGTTTTAATTTACATTTCCCTAGAGATTAGTGATGTTGAGCATTTTTCATATATCTGTTGACCATTTGTATATCTTCTTTTGAAAAATATTTATTCAGGTCCTTTGCCCATTTTTAAATCATGCTATTTGTTTTCTTGCTATTGATTTGTTTGAGTTCCTTGTCTATTTTGGATATTAATCCCTTATCAGATATATGACTTGAAAATATTTTCTCCCATTTCATAGGTTGCCTCTTCACTCTGTTAATTGTTTCCTTTGCTGTGCAGAAGCTTTTTAGTATGATGTAATCCCATTTGTCTATTTTTGTTTCTGTTGCCTGAGCTTTTAGGGTCAAATCCAAAAAATCATGCTGTAAAGTTTTTCTCCAGACAGAATTTTTAACCTCAACACTACACTATATCCTGCCCACAAAAGTAACTCAAGTATGTCCAAAAGGAACTATATATACTCCTGCTGGACCAAGCTGATTTCATCTCCAAACAGGCAGTCAGAATGGTTGTACGTCAACACACAAACCAGTATGACTCTTTGCAACTGACTTTTGGAGATTGGCTTGATGTGACAAGCCAGTCAAAGCAACTGAGCTGAGTTTGTGTATACTGTTGTAGCCTGAGGCAAGACTAGCCTATTATTAGAATACACAAATCTCATTTATGATGTAAATGGAACACAGATTTAAATTTCCTTTACACAACAATGGCATGGAATGTAGCAACACTTTCTGAAAGAGTTTACACCATGCTGATAATCAATGCTTAATGAGGTCCTTTTTTCCAGACTTAAGACCTTTATGTTACTGTCATCCTGTTAACCATCTCATTTTTCCTCACTTGAATGGCTTTGTCCTCTTACAAAGGCCCATCACTATGTGAAAGTGGCAGTATAATTAATTTTTTCAGTAAAAGCCAAGTTGCTTGGTCTCAAACATCCTGCAGTTCAGGAAATGTCAAAATGTCAGACCATGTAAGTGGAAATAAACTCTTCCAATCACTTCCTGTAGGGAAAGAATAGCTAGACATTACATTGAGAAGGCAGAGATGCACAGAACCATTCCCCCCAAAAAAGATTCAATGTCTTTCTTATCTGATAAATACATCATCAGTAAATCTTAATCTATTTGTAGTTAAAACACAACACCCTAGTGATGCTTGTAAGTTCCTGTCACATCTCCAGAAGTTGGTGCATGTATATGTGTGTGTACATAATACACAACCCCACACACTCCTTTTTGGGTTTTTAAAAATAACATTATTTTTTCTATTTTCTTATTACAAAATACATGTATACCATACAATGTGACTAGCACACAGTATGTGCTCAATAAGAAATTATGAAATAATTTTAGAAAAATTGGAAAATACAGATAAAAAAGAAAACCTCCTATAATCCCACCATGTATAAAGAACCACTGTTTTCTGTTACCTATGATTCCAGCCTTCTTTCTATGTATATAAAATACATTTTTATAAAAACGCAATCACACTTCACATGTTGTTTTGTCACTTAAAAAGTTGTCAGCATCTTTCTACATCATAAATCCTTCTACAACATCATTTTAAGAGCTGTACATCATATAAATTTTCCATAATTGAACCAATCCCTTAATGTTGGAGACTCGGGTTATTTCCAGTTTTGCACTTTCATAACATCACAATAAATATCCTTACCATCCATTTTTTATGTTCCACCTTTGTTATTTCCTTAGGATAAATTTCTGGGCATGCAAAAAATGGAAATAGCACAGGTGGATAAATAAAATGTATATATCCATACAATGGAATATTATTCAACTATAAAAAGAAATGAAGTTCCAACACATATTACAACATGGAGGAACCTTAATAACTTCATGCTAAGTGAAAGACACTGGACACTTATTATACGATACCATTTATATGAAATGTTCAGAATAGGGAAATCTATGGAGACTGCAAGTTGACTGGTGGTTGCTTATGGGGAGTTGGGGGGCATACTGGGGTGATAGCTTGTAGTGAATTGAATTATGTCCCCCATACCTCCCTGAAACTTGAATTGTGTCCCCTAAGTTTTATGTATTAGAAACTTAGCCCCCACTGTGACTGTTAAGAGGGTGGGAAATCCTACTATGGTAATTGAAAGGTGGAGCCTTGAAGAGGTGATTGGATTGTAGGACTGTGCAGTAGTGAATGGATTAAAAATGGTGGTCAGGAGTGTGGTTCTGAGGGCTTTAAAAGAAGAGGAGAGTCTGTCTGTCTCTCTGTGTCTTTGCTCTCTCTTTTCTCTCTGCTCCACCATTTTGCAATGTGAGACCCCTGGGTCGCTATCGCCACCACCAGATGGACTTTGGACTTCTCAATCTCAGAAACTGTAAGCAATAAATTTCATTTTCTTTATAAATCACCCAGTTTCAAGTATTTCGTTATAAGCAACAGGAACAGACTAATATATAGCTAAAGTGTAAGGGTTTCTTTCTGAGGTGATAAAAATGTTCTAAAATTGACTGTGATGATAGCTGCAAAACCCTGTGATATCCTAACAACCATTGAATTGTACACTTTAAAAGGGTGAATTTTATTTTATCTGAATTGTATTTCAATAAAGTTATCATTTAAAAAATTGAGACATGTTATTGTTTGACCAAAGGTAGTGCAAAATTTTAAGCTTTTGATGTGAAAGAATTATATCTTAATATAAATTAAAATTAATTTTGTTTTGAGAATATTCTGAGGATCACACAACACACAGTGAGATCATCTAGACTGAGACTTCTTAACATTGGCATAAAAATGTTAATATCATGAACACCTGTGGGTTTATTACTTACACATTACAAAAATCCAAAAAGGGCAGAATGCTTTTTTGGGAAGAAAATAATGAATATATATATATACACATACGTACATACATATACACACACATTTTTTTTAAACATGAAAGAATGCAACAGTTTTTTTTGGGGGGGGGTAGATAGATTTTTTTTTTCCTCTTAATTTTATTTTGTCGATATACAATGAGGTTGATTATTGTGGCCCATTACCGAAACCCCCCTCCTTCATCCCTCTCCCCCCTCCCGCCCAACAATGTCCTTTCTGTTTGCTTGTTGTATCAACTTCAAGGAATTGTAGTTAAGTCTTCTTCCCGCCCCCCCCCCCCCCCCCCCCCCGCCCCCCCCCCCGCCCCCCCCCC